>NC_059169.1:23711628-23886628 GCF_019923935.1 Bubalus bubalis
AGTGCAGCAAAATTTTACATGTATTTGTTTATGAACTTTCTTGTTCTGAGAGATTTTATCAGGTTCTCAGTGGGATACATGACCCACAAAAGGTTAAGCACCACTAGCCTAAACTTTTGCCACATGTTTGCTCTGCCTTCTGGCATTCCTTCTTCCTGTGTGCCTGGGTTTTGACCCCAGGGGTCCTGCTCTCCATTACTCACACAGGGCTTGACGCTGGCCTGCCTTGTGCTCCTGTTTTTTTAGCCCTGCTCTGGCCTGGCCTCTCGCCCCCATCCAAAGGCATGCCTTGACCTGCCCTGCTCTGGGTGCCCTCGCTGCCACTACTCACTAAGCGCGGTTTTAAATTAAACAGCAATGTTCTCATAGAAGGGAACATGACCTTTATTTTAGTAAATTAAACTTACAGGTAATAAATATCCATGGCACCTCAAAGAAGCACTAACTTCCTTTTAGGAAATAGATTGGAAATTGTTTTCTCCAGTCCTACAAATGCTAATAGTTTTTTTCTCAAAGAGCTGACTTTTTCCTGAACTGCAGATACTTTCATCCGCTGATTATGTGTATATACAATTCATTAAGCTCAGTGTTTCAATAATGACTTACTCATATAAAAGAATACATGTATCCAAACACACATCAAGAAATTTAAAAATTAACTGTGCTTTCACTAATAAAGTATTTGACAATGTAGCTATGAATTCATGAATTTTAAGCTAACTGAACCTATTTGATAAAGCTAACTGAGCCTTCTGAGCTGTCTTGCAATCATACTAAATATAATATTGAGTATTCTTCATTCAGTATATGTTTAAAATTTTTCCTATTATAATTTACTTATTTTTAACCATATCACTGTGTTCTTTTGAGATGTATAGGGATAAATTAATTTGCTTTCATAGACAGACCCATCCTGAATAAGAATGAAGCCCTGACTCATTCCTCTCCTTAAACTATGCAATTTCAAATGTCCTTTTTACTTCTCATCCTCAACAAATAAAACTGTCTAATGTTCCAAGTGGTAAAATCCTCACTCAAATCGAGATTTAGTAATCACATTAGAATGGAACTTCCTGTTGATACAATATCTCAATTCAGTTCTGAAGAGAAAATTAAGGAAAACAAAAACTCAGAAAACAATTTAACTTATATCTTGTTTCCAACATTAAAAATCCAGGATATCTAAAATTTCTCCTTTCCCTACCTTTAGATCAAAATCACCTATGACATTAAAAATATTTTACATTTATTAAGACCTAACACAGTCTCTATTTTCCCTGATACACACTTATGCATGCAGCCCATCCCCTTAATTGGCATATTCTTAAATGAGAAGCTTGGCTAATTGGAATGCTTGCTGTAGAACAGATGGGGCACTGGTGTTGAGACTCTGCCTTAATTTACTGTCCTGGGGTTTTCCTAATTACCCACTTAATTGGCACAGCCACACCGCTTTGAAATAATAATGTACAGCTAATTATCACTGATTTAAGCTTGCTAATAGCTTATTCTTACCAGCTAACTTCAAGAAATCAAGCAGAGAGCAGGAACTGCCATAGCAAAAGCACTCTGCCTGGGCTGGTTTAGTTATATGAGTGTTATGTTCTTTACAGCTGTGTTGACTTTGTTGGTTTCTGCCCAAGGAAAGCTAAATAGTGATGCTTTGCTAGATGTTTAAAGGAGTAGTAGCTTTTCCTTACCTTTGTCAACTTTCAGAGACCTCCAGAACTGGTATGTATCAATCATTCCAAGTCTCCAATTAGCTCATTACTTGCACACTACATACATGGGAAACATTGGGTAGCCTAAATAAGTATTGGGTTGGCCAAAACGTTCATTCAGGTTTGGAAACATCCAAATGAATTTTTGACCAACAAAATGCATCTCCAAAACGTGATAAAAAAAAATAATAATTATAAACTGTAGTTCAGCTCCTCTTTTTCCAGACTCAATCAACAAGCTTAGCACAGAGATCCAGAGACAGACTTTAATAAGTTAATTTCCTTCTTCAAATATTACAAACAGAACAAGAAGGTAGTGCTTTTAACAGTAAGGTTCTGTAGGAATCAGAGGAAGAAGAGGAAGGAAAAAAATAAAAAAGTTAGGAACTTAGGACTATAGAGAGAAATATCAATATTTAGGATAGGTGATGATACTTCTTCCTTTGTTGTTGTTGTTCACTTACTAAGTCATATCCAGCTAGTTGTGACCCCATGGACTACAGCATTTGAGGCTTCCTGGTCCTTCACTATTTCCCTTAGTTTGCTCAAACTCATGTCCATTGAGTCAGTGATGCTATCCAATCATTTTATTCTCTGTTGTCCTCTTCTCCTCCTGCCTTCAATCTTTCCCAGCATCAGGGTCTTTTCAAATGAGTCAGTTCTTCACATCAGGTGGCCAAGGTATTGGAACTTGAGCTTCAGCATCAGTCCTTTCAATGAATATTCGGGATTGATTTCCTTTAGGATTGACTGTTTTCATCTCCTTGCTGTCCAAGGGACTCTCAAGAGTCTTCTTCAACAACGCAATTTGAAAACATCAATTCTTTGGTGCTCAACCTTCTTTATGGTCCAACTCTTACACCTGTACATGACTACTGGAAAAGCCATAGATTTGACTATATGGACCTTTGTCAGCAAACTGATGTCTCTGCTTTTGAATATGCTGTCTACTTTTGTCATACCTTTTCTCCCAAGGAGCAAACTTTGCCTTTCAATTTTGTGACTGCAGTCACCATGAGAGAGTCATTTCGTAGGCAGGTTGATAAGAAGTCTAGGGGTCCCCAAGGAGAGAGGGGTCTGGAATTCTCAAGGAGAAAGAAAGGATAAATTCTTTTTCCTCTACATTCCTTAGGATTATATAACAATGTATCCTGCCTGAGGACAGTCTCTGGATTAAACCTTCTGACTAATCCTGTTATCTTAAAATTAAATTATGGGAGTAGGTCTGGTGAGGTTTTACAACCTCCAGACATTCTTTGGATTCATCGGAGAGTGTATAACTCCATTGCTAACACTAGCAAGCAGGTACTCTTTCTACCCACTTCTGATGTCTATGTCAGAAGCTTTCTCTATCTCCTTTATACTTTAATAAAACTTTATCACACAAAAGCTCTGAGCGATCAAGCCTCATCTCTGGCCCCAGATTGAATTCTTCTCCTCCAGAGGCCAAGAATCTCAGCATCTTTGCATGGTTCAGCAACAACCTTTCAACCATCCACAGTGATTTGGAGCCCAAGAAAATAAAGTCTGTCACTTCTGCCTTAGTTCACACTTATTCTGCATTTTGGCCATTCTGCCATTGCAGAAAATGAAGAGAAACTAAAGAGCCTCTTGATGAAGGTGAAAGAAGAGAATGAAAAAACTGGCTTAAAATTCAACATTCAAAAAACAAAAATCATGGCATCTGGTCCCATCAATTCATGGCAAAAAGATGGGGAAAATGGAAACAGTGATAGACTTTATTTTCTTGGGTTCTGAGATCACTGCAAATGGTAACTGCAGCCACGAAATTAAGATGCTTGCTCCTTGGAAGAAAAGCTACGACCAACCTAGACAACATATTCAAAACCAGAGACATCACTTTGCCGACAAAGGTCCATATAGTCAAAGCTATAGTTTTTATAGTAGTCATGTTGGAGAAGGAAATGGCAACCCACTCCAGTACTCTTGCCTGGAAAATCCCAGGGACGGTGGAGCCTGGTAGGCTGCAGTCCATGGGGTTGCTAGGAGTCGGACACGACTCAGCGACTTCACTTTCACTCTTCACTTTCATGCATTGGAGAAGGAAATGGCAACCCACTCCATATTCTTGCCTGGAGAATCCCAGGGACAGGGGAGCCTGGTGGGCTGCCGTCTCTGGGGTCACACAGAGTCGGACATGACTGAAGCATCTTAGCAGCAGCAGCAGCATGGATATGAGAGTTGGACTATAGAGAACTCTGAGTGCCAAAGAATTGATGCTTTTGAACTGTGGTGTTGGAGAAGACTCTTGAGAGCACTTTGGACTGCAAGGACAACCAACCAGTCAATCCTAAAGGAAATAAATTCTGAATATTCATTGGAAGGACTGATGCTCAAGTTGAAGCTCCAGTACTTTGGCCACCTGATGATAAAAGATGACTCATTGAAAAAGATCAAGATCTGGGAAAGATTGAAGGCAAGAGGAGAAGGAGACAACATAGGATGAGATAGTTGGATGGTATCACAGACTCAATGGACATGAGTTTGAGCAAACTCTTGGAGATAATGAAGAACAGAGAAACCTGGTGTGCTGCAGTACATGGAGTCACAAAGAGTTGGACACAGATGAGAGACTGAACAACAACTTTCCACATTTACTTTAGGAACTTTTTCAGATGTGTCTAGGTAAGATCTCCTAGAGGCAGCATCTGAGACAGGCATGTGGATGCAGGAGATTTACTGAGAGACTGTTCTTAAGAGAAGGGCAATAGCAGTTAAGCAGTGATGTTGGTTCAGCTTCAGTCAGATCCCATAAGGAGAGCTGCAGCATGAATTTCACCACATATTTGTTCCCACCACCTTGAGCAAAGGCAAGCCTTTTATCCCGCTGTGTAGGTTAGTCATTGCATGCAAGCTGTCACCAAGGAGGTGAGGTAGGTGGGAGTTTACCTCCCTCATCTAGGTGGGTGACGTGGTATGACAGCCACTCTTCAGGATGATTCCCAGTAATTTTTCCTTCCTGCCTCTGAGTAGTCCCCTTCCACACTGATAAAGCTGACCTGTAGAACCTTTTGGTTCAATTCAGTCACTCAGTCGTGTCTGACTCTTTGCAACCCCATGAATTGCAGCACACCAGGCCTCCCTGTCCATCACCAACTCCCGGAGTTCACTCAAACTCATGTCCATTAAGTCGGTGATGCCATCCGGCCATCTTATCCTCTGCCATCCCCTTCTCCTTCTGCCTCCAATCCTTCCCAGCATCAGAGTCTGTTCCAATGAGTCAACTCTTCGCATGAGGTGGTCAGAGTATTGGAGTTTCAGCTTTAGCATCATTCCTTCCAAAGAACACCCAGGACTGATCTCCTTTAGGATGGACTGGTTAGATCTCCTTGCAGTCCAAGGGACTCTCAAGAGTCTTCTCCAACACCACAGTTCAAAAGCATCAATTCTTCAGCACTCAGCTTTCTTCACAGTCCAACTCTCACATCCATACATGATCACCGGAAAAACCATAGACTTGACTAGATGGACCTTTGTTGGCAAAGGAATATCTCTGTTTTTTAATATGCTATCTAGGTTGCTTATAACTTTCCTTCCAAGGAGTAATCATCTTTTAATTTCATGGCTGCAATCACCATCTGCAGTGATTTTGGAGCCCAGAAAAACAAAGTCAGCCACTGTTTCCACTGCCTCCCCATCTATTTCCCATGAAGTGATGGGACCAGATGCCATGATCTTCATTTTCTGAATGTTGAGTTTTAAGCCAACCTTTTCACTCTCCACTTTCACTTTCATCAAGAGGCTTTTTAGTTCCTCTTCACTTTCTGCCATAAGGATGGTGTCATCTGCATATCTGAGGCTCTTGATATTTCTCCCAGCAATCTTGATTCCAGCTTGTGCTGCTTCTAGCCCAGCGTTTCTCATGATGTGCTCTGCATAGAAGTTAAATAAGCAGGGTGACAATACACAGCCTTGATGTACTCCTTTTCCGATTTGGAACCAGTCTGTTTTTCCATGTCCAGTTCTAACTGTTGCTTCCTGACCTGCATATAGGTTTCTCAAGAGGCAGGTCAGGTGGTCTGGTATTCCCATCTATTTCAATTTTCCACAGTTTGTTGTGATCCATGCAGTCAAAGGCTTTGGCATAGTCAATAAAGCAGAAATAGATGTTTTTCTTGAACTCTTGCTTTTTCGATGATCCAGTGGATGTTGGCAATTTGATCTCTGGTTCCTCTGCCTTTTCTAAAACTAGCTTGAAATTTAAAAGCTCACGATTCACGTATTGTTGAAGCCTGGCTTGGAGAATTTTGAGCAATACTTTACTAGCACGTGAGATGAGTGCAATTGTGCGGTAGTTTGAGCATTCTTTGGCATTGCCTTTCTTTGGGATTGGAATGAAAGCCGACCTTTCCAGTCCTGTGGCCACTGCTGAGTTTTCCAAATTTGCTGGCACATTGAGTACAGCACTTTCACAGCATCATCTTTCAGGATTTGAAATAACTCAACTGGAATTCCATCACCTCCACTAGCTTTGTTCGTAGTGATGCTTTCTAAGGCCCACTTGACTTCCCATTCCAGGATGTCTGGCTCTAGGTACCTGATCAGAGCATCATGATTATCTGTGTCATGAAGATCTTTTTTGTACAGTTCTTCTGTGTATTCTTGCCACCTCTTCTTAATATCTTCTGCTTCTGTTAGGTCCATACCATTTCTGTCCTTTATAGAGCCCATCTTTGCATGAGATGCTCCCTTGGTATCTCTAATTTTCTTGAAGAGATCTCTAGTCTTTCCCATTCTGTTGTTTTCCTCTATTTTTTGCATTGATTGCTGAGGAAGTCTTTCTTATCTCTCCTTGCTATTCTTTGGAACTCTGCATTCAGATGCTTATATCTTTCCTTTTATCCTTTGCTTTTCACTTATCTTCTTTTCACAGCTATTTGTAAGGCTCCCCAGGCAGCTATTTTGCTTTTTTGCATTTCTTTTCCATGGCGATGGTCTTGATCCCTGTCTTCTGTACAATGTCACGAACCTCCATCCATAGTTTATCAGGCACTCTATCTATCAGATCTAGTCCCTTAAATCTATTTCTCACTTCCATTGTATAATCATAAGGGATTTGATTTAGGTCATACCTGAATGGTCTAGTGGTTTTCCCTACTTTCTTCAATTTAAGTCTGAATTTGGCAATAAGGAGTTCATGATCTGAGCCACAGTCAGCATCCAGTCTTGTTTTTGCTGACTGTATAGAGCTTCTCCATCTTTGGCTGCAAAGAACATAATCAATCTGATTTCAGTGTTGACCATCTGGTGATGTCCATGTGTAGAGTCTTCTCTTGTGTTGTTGGAAGAGGGTGTTTGCTATGACCAGTGCGTTCTCTTGGCCAAACTCTATTAGCTTGGTCCTGCTTCATTCTGTACTCCAAGGCCAAATTTGCCTGTTACCCCAGGTGTTTTTTGACTTCCTACTTTTGCATTCCAGTCCTCCATAATGAAAAGGACATCTTTTTGGGGTGTTAGTTCTAAAAGGTTTTGTAGGTCTTTATAGCACCATTCAACTTCAGCTACTTCAGCGTTACTGGTTGGGGCACAGGCTTGGATTACTGTGATATTGAATGATTTGCCTTGGAAACAAACAGAGATCATTTGTCATTTTTGAAATTGCATCCAAGTACTGCATTTTGGACTCTTTTGTTGACCATGATGGCTACTCCATTTCTTCTAAGGGATTCCTGCCCACAGTAGTAGATACAATGGTCATCTGAGTTAAATTCAACCATTCCAGTCCATTTTAGTTCACTGATTCCTAGAATGTGGATGTTTACTCTTGCCATCTCCTGTTTGACCACTTCCAATTTGCCTTGATTCATGGACCTAACATTCCAGGTTCCTATGCAATATTGCTCTGTACAGCATCAGACCTTGCTTCTATCATCAGTCACAACCACAACTGGGTATTGTTTTTGCTTTGGCTCCATCCCTTCATTTTTTCTGGAGTTATTTCTCCACTGATATCCAGTAGCATATATTGGGCACCTAACGACGAGGGGAGTTCCTCTTTCAGTGTCCTATCATTTTGCCTTTTCATACTGTTCATGGGGTTCTCAAGGCAAGAATACTGAAGTGGTTTGCCATTCCCTTCTCCAGTGCACCACATTCTGTCAGACCTCTCCACCATGACCCATCTGTCTTGGGTGGCCCCATATGGCATGGCTTATTTCCTTGAGTTAGACAAGGGTATGGTCTGTATGATCAGATTGACTAGTTTTCTGTGATTATGATTTCAGTGTTTCTGCCCTGTGATGCCCTCTCGCAACACCTACAATCTTACTTGGGTTTCTCTTACCTTGGACGTAGAACCTTTAGAATATTGCAAAAATGACCATGTGGGACTTGGAGGCTAGATCATAAAAGACTCAGCAGCTTCTGCCTTACTTTCTCTTAGATTGCTTGCACTGAGGGAAACCAGCCACAACATGGTGAGAAAACTGAAGTGGTTCTGTGCAGAAGTCATTGTGACAAAAAACCAAGTCCTTGGGCTTCCCTAGTGACTCAGTGGTAAAGAATTTGCCTGCCAATGCAGAAGACACAGGTTCGATCCTTGATCCAGGATGATTCCACATGCTGCAAAACAATTAAGTCTGTGTAGCACCACTACTGGGCCCGTGGCTCTAGATCCTGTGCTCCTCATCAAGAGAAGTCACTGCAATGAGAAGCCCTTGCACCACCAGAGAGTAGGCTTCCGACAGCTAGAGAAAAGCCTGTTCAGCAATGAAGACTCAGCACAGCCTAAAATAAATAAATACATTAAAAAAAAAAAAAAAAAGAAAGAAAGAAGCCTCCTGCCAATAGCTATGTGTGAATGAGCTCTCTTGGGAGATAATCACTCCAGTCCCACTCAAACCTTCAGACTGACTGCAGCCCCAGCTGACTTCTTGAAAGCAATCTCCAGAGACCCTGAGCCAAAATCCCAGTTAAGCAGCTCCCAAATTGTTGACCCACAGAAAGTTATGTAATAAATGCTTATGTTACTTTAAGCCACTAAGTTTGGAATGATTGGTTAGGTAGCAATACATAACCAATAAAGAAGGCTCATATGTGTTGAGGGAAATGCCCCAGATAATAAGGCAGCTGTGCATTATCTGCAGCCAGGACACAGTGGCCAAGAAGCAGGTAAAATGACCAGGCAAAGGGATGCGAGCAGGGCATCAGCAACATTCACGGCCTTAGTTACCTTTCACGTTAGATGTTTCCATCAAACCCTTCATGCTACTTAATGGAGTACCATGTCATAAATGTAATCATGGCTTGGACATTTACAGTTTTAAAAATGTAGCTGGCAACAACTTGAAGTTCTAGACCTAGTGAAAATATTCTTGAAAAATGAAGGTAGTTTCAAACAACGGCTGAGAGAATTCATCACTAGTAATAAGCAATGAGAAATGAGTACTCAGGCTGAAGCAAAATAATTCTGGATGAACTCATGGAACTTAAAAAAAAAAAAGTACCAGAAAGAATATGTGAGTAATTACATGTAAATATTGACTACTTTTAGGGCTTCCATGGTAGCTCAGAGGGTAAAGAATCTGCCTATAATGCAGGAGACCCCAGTTCAATTCCTGGATTGGAAAGATCCACTGGAGAATGGATAGGCCACCCACTCCAGTATTCCTGGGCTTCCCTGGTGGCTCAGATGGTAAAGAATCCACCTGCAATGTGGGAGACCTGTGTTCAATTCCTGGGTTGGGAAGATGCCCTGGAGAAGGGAACAGCTATCCACTCCAGTGTTCTGGCCTGGAGAATCCACATGGACAGAGTCAGTGGGCTACAGTCCATTTGTTCACAAAGTCAGACATGACTGAGTGACTAAGCACAGCACAACACTGACCACTCAAAGACAAAATAACAAAAGTTCTTGGTGGTTGTTAAAATGTTGGTAGAAATAAGATTTGTTGACAAAAATAGCACAAATCCTAGTAAGAGAGTAAATGTTAGTCGCTCAGTCGTGTCCAACTTTTTGTGACCCCATTGACTGCAGCCCACCAGGCTCCTCTGTCCATGAGATTTTCCAGGCAAGGATACTGGAGTGGGATGCTATTTCCTTCTCCAGGGGATCTTCCAAACCCTAGGATCAAACCTGGGTCTCCTGCACTGCAGGCAGATTCTTTACCAACTGAGCTACAACGGAAGCCACAGTAAGAGAGTAATGGAGTGAAACTGCTGAGGTGCTTAGATTGTTCAACGAAATGGTAAAACTTTTCATTTAAAGTAGAAGGTAAAAATTAAAAGTGCATACTGTGATCCCTATGAAAACCATTAAAAGAAGAATAAAGAAACACAAATCTAAAAAGCTATGAAGACAAGAAACAATAAATACCAGCTAAACTCAAAGGAAAACAAGAGAAAGCAATACAATATTGTAAAGCAATTATCCTCCATTTAAAAATAAATGAATTTTTAAAGAGAGAAAATAACCAAGACAAGAAGGTACATGTTTACCAAAAAAAAAAAAAAAAAAGAAGAAGGAAAGAAAGAAGGAATAAAGAAAAACATAGTGTAAAGGGAAAACAGATAAAAAGATGGTAGCCTTAAACCCAACTATTACTTCAGTATATTACATGTCAATGTAAAACGCTGTAGAACCAACCTAATATTGAGTCATTTATGTCAAGAACAAAACAGAGATGGTCAATGCAGATGTATAAAGGAAACTTAACCTAACCTTACAGGAATTGACAGCTCTTTTCATGAATTGGCAGAGGACACCAGCCAATCCCTCAAACACCAGTCTTTTTATGCTGTCTCTGAACTTCCTGCTCCCCTAATTCAGTTACCCTAATCCAAATAAGAAAGAAGACCAGTAGGCAACCAATTAGCTGAAAAAAAAAAAAAAAAACAAATAATCTCCATATTTATCCATAAAATCCTCTAGTCTGTTAGCAACTCAGAACTCATTGCTCCCATAGCCTTGAGTTTCCAGTTTTGCAGGATGCAATTCTTGTAATAAACTCAACTTTCTGCCTTTTTTTCTTAATTCAGTACAGAGTTTGGTTTTTGACACCATGGACTAAATGTGCTAAGTCGCTTCAGTCACGGCCAACTCTGTGCAACCCCATGGACTGTAGCCAGACAGGCTCCTCTGTCCATGGGTTTCTCCAGGCAAGGATACTGGAGTGGGTTGCCATGCCCTTCTCCATGGGATCTTCCCCACTCAATCATTCACGGGTGATTGAACTCGTGGCTCCTACATCTCCTGCACTGGCAGTCGGATTCCTTACAACTAGCACTGCCTGGGAAGCCCAAGGGCACAAGGGCCAATCTGCACACCTGAGGCCTGATGGCAGCCTGTCACCTGAGGGCAGAGGATGCTGAGAAGTTGCCTGTAGGAGGCTGGAGAGCCATGGGGTCAAGATCTCACAGGGCCTATCAAGCCTTGGCCAAAACATCCCACTTAAAAAACAAAATCTTAATCATTGTTTAGTAAATGCTGTTGGCTACCTCACCTCAAAGAGATCAAATTAGTTATGTCAAAAATGGTTATATAAATATAACCTCAAAAGAATTTTTTGAATAATGGAAAATATATAAATTAAACTCTTACTCTGCCACAAAGACCTCAAAACATACATGTTTTAAATCCTGTGCCATAAATCTACCATAAGTTTAAACAACAAAATTTTATTACAAGATATGCCAATAAAGAAACTAAGTCTAAATTATAACAATGTAATTTTAAAAGACTATGGCTTATTTAGGGCTCCTCTTGTGGCTCAGCAGTTAAGAATATGGCTGCAGTGCAGGAGCCACAGGAAACACGGCTTCAGCCCCTGGGTTGGGAAGATCCCCTGGAGGAGGGCATGGCAACTGCTCCGGTATTCTTGCCTGGAGATGTCCAAGGACAGAGGAGCTTGGTGGGCTGCAGTCCATGGGGTCGCAAAGAATCAGACATGACTGAGGTGACTTAGCAGCAACAGCAGCATGACTTCTTTATATATAAAAACAGTTTTAAGGTTTTAGTAAATAAAATAGTGTTTATTTTCATTTACATGGTAAGACAAAGACACTGCTGCATTTTACAAACTATATCAGATATAAGCAAATTTCCCAGGGATACCTCCTAAGAAGGTGGACTCTAGTGTATATGAGTTTCACCAGGTACAGCAAGCCTCTTACCAGAATGGCTGTACAAGGGCACCATACGATGACCCACAGAGACAACCCAGTCCCATGAACAGACTGACCATTAGAAATGGAGTATAAAAAAGTAGCCATATACAGCATTATAAACATATCTTTGACTGAATCAGTCTTTGTATTCAATATAACTTTCATCAAAACTCAAGATTAGAAAATATATTTGAAAAAATAAATTCCACAAACATCTAAGAAAATTTTGTAAAAGAGTAAATAAGAGAGCTCACAAGATTAACAAAATCTTTAAGAGCAAAAGAAAAAATAGAAAATAAAAAAGGAAACAGCAATTTCATAGAGAGCTTAAAAGAGGTCAGTGTATCTATCTTTGGGAACTTTGAATGAGTATGAATCTTTTTAAACAATTAGCGAGAAAAGGAAAATGATAGATTGTTTTAGAGTATCCCTTGAAATCTGCCTCAGAACTGAAAACTTAAGCTGTAACTTTACATCATATATGCCATATATAAAGATGTAGTCTCTGCATATATTAATGTGAGAAACAAAACTATAGTGCTAGTATGAAAAACAGAATATATATTTTTCAATTGATGCAGGAAAGACATTTTTATACAAGAAAAATATTTTGTAAACTTAAGAATTTTTAACAAAGATCACTTTAGACTAAATTACCCATAAACTCATTTTTTTTACATTTAACTAAAATATCATCTTAGATAGAACATGTTTTCACAGTTTAAAACTAATATACAATATACAGAACATAAAAAAACTCCTACAAATGGATAAATTAAATCTTCAAAGGAATCTTGTAGGAAATTGAACAAACAGAGGAAAAGGAAATTCAGAGAAGACAGAAAAACAGAATTGTAGGAAATGATTAAAAATTTAAAACTATATTAGTTTGTATTAGTTAACTTATATAATTAAACTTTACTTGTTAACATATGAGCAATAAGAAACTAGCTCACCCATGAAATAACAGTGGGATGTGAATTAACAAAAAAAGACAGTACAAGAAAAAAAAAATCCTTGGAAATTAAAAATTAAAAAATGTCATTTTATTTAACACAAAAAATGGCCATCCTAACCCTCATCTCAGCCTCCACATACCTTTACTATAGTAATAGTAAGGCTGGGTTCTCCTGAAAAGATCCCTGCACAAGTCCAACCTTTAAACAGCATAAATCTTCCTTCATGTCGTCCCTTAAGGGACCTGTGGCCTTTTTGCTTCCCAGGAATACATACCAGCTGTCAGTTAACTATAATCCTAAAGACCCAGAATGCCATTCTACTCTCTCCATCTGACTGGGGCTTACAGAGGTCAAGGGAGTTTAAATTTTAGGCTCACATTGGGCCAAGTGAGTCCACAGAAGTTTGTCTATTTCACACTTCAGAATATGTTTTTAGAAGACACACAGTCCCCATACTGGTTCCTCAACTCATGGAGCAAGGGCCAAACTGAAGTCCCTAAAACTACCTCTTGTACAGAAATAGTAAAACAAAGGACTATTATATCTGTACTGGTTCTGATACCAATTCCAGTAGAGAACTGGTATAAGAGAGGATACCAATTGGTAGAGAGGAAGTAGGGGACTCCACAGCAGCAAAAGTGATTTTTCCACAGCAGCAGGGTGTCTGAAAATCCACCTCAATTCTGACACTATATACTCAGAAATGGCATCAGATTCCACAAATTAATAGTTCAGTCCTATAAGATGGTGCCCCCTACCATCACACACACATACACACACACTTCAGACGGCAGTCTCAAGTCCAGGTTGTCACCTGTACTTCTGACCAACTGGCTATAAATCACATGTTGCATGACCTCCTCTCCTCTTGGATTTGATTCATTTTCTAGAGCAGCTCACAGAACTCTAAGAAATGGTTTACTTACTAGGTCAGCAGTTTATTATAAAAGGATATGGCTCTGGAACAGCCAGATGGAAGAGCTACACAGGGCAAGGTGCTGGAGGATGGAACATACAGCTTCTTTTCACTCTCTCCTGGCAGGCCACTCCCCCAGCAGTTCCAGGTGTTCACCAGGCAGGATGCTCTCCAAAGCACCTTCTTTGGGGCTTTACAGAGGCTTCATTACACAGCTGTGACTGATTAACTCATTGGACACTGGCAATTGAGTCAACCCTGTGACCCCTTCCCCCTCACCAGAGTCTGGAAAGTGAGACTAAAAGTGAACCTTCAGCAATTTCCCTGCTCCATCCAGTGGCTAAGATTCTGTACTTCCACTGCAGAGGGTGTGGGTTCTATTCCTGGTCAGGGACTAAAATCCCACATGCTACTCAGCCAAAAAAATAAAAAAGAGAGAAAGAGAGAGCTTTGTGTTTAAAAAATTCCAACCTTCTAATCACATGTTGACTTTCCAGATAACCAGCCCCCATACTTAGGTGGGATCCAAAAGTCACCTCATTAAGAGAACAAAAAATAACATTCTGCTTTCATCATAGGAAGATCCAAGCATTTTAGTAGTTCTATGTCACAAATGGTGTCAAAGAACAAATATATATTTCTTACCTTATATCACACTACCACAATATGCTCAGGGAATTGCTCAGTTTAGGGTCATGAAGCCAGGAAAAGTGTAATAATGGTGATCCTAACACCTCACCACTGACTTCACTTGCTCGGCCTGTCTGTGTGCATTGGGTGGCCATGGAGAAAGGTTGGATTATCATAACCAGAGTCAGACAGTGACTCCAATTACATGCTCCTTTGCATGTGTTGTCTGCTAGAGCAAATCAAAACATGTCCTGCCACCTGCTATCCAGCTAATGATTTGACAAATGCTCTTCTCTCCTTACCAATTAGTAAGGACAATTAGAAACATTTCACTTTCAGCTGGCAAGAACAGTTACTATTAGACCTCAAAGCAATTCTCCCACTCCATGACAGACAAGAGCCACAATCATCCAGACATCCTACAGGACACCAAGCTGATAATCAAATATTGATCACATTATCCTAGATAACTTAGTAGACAAGTGAATGACTCTGATGGGGAAAATATTGACATTTTGAGTGCTTGACAATTCAGCAGGGTTTCTAAATCTCTAGTAGTCTAAATCTAATTGTGATATTCTTCTAATTTAAAAGGCAAATCTCTGCACAGATAACCTAGAGCACAGGAAGAAGCACAGACATTTTTGGATCCCTTTGCATGTTAGAGAAAACATATTACACATGTATTACAACATAGCATGCTGCTATAATGCATTTATAAAATATCACCAAGCTGCTCAGATGTTCAGTCTAGACTACTTAGTTCATTTATTCAATGGTAACTGAAGTATTGGTGGCAAATAAACATGTTCTGCAGAGACTCCTGAAAGCCCCATTAGAAAAATCAAAGTATAGACATCAAGAGTTTTGGAGTAAAGTCATTTTTTCTTTTATTGAACACTATTTTTGGTTAGTTGATTGGCTGATCGGTTGGTGGATCTGTCACTCAGTATGTTGGTCAACTGGTTGGTTTACAACTGGACTCTGACAGAAACTGCATATTTGACCATAAGCCAGCAAGTGACTCTGCGACCTGAGATGCCCATGAGGAGCTAAGTGCTATCTGATCTGCCAGGCTATAAGATCAGGCTTGTATTAAAGCAATATAACATCAAGGGGAAGTGATCTACTGGAAATCAAGCTCAAGCAGATGGAAAAATCACAAGATGCCTGGAAGATAGCCCAGACTCAGTAAGCACCTATTCCTATGCTGCCCCATCTACTTCAATCAAAATTTATGACCTCAAGGGGAAAGATCAGTTGATGAAAGGTAAATAAAATTCAGGTTGTGAAAGGAAAATCAAAATGGTATTTCCAACAGAGCTTTCTAAAATGGAGCCAGGAGTCTGCTGAGGAAGTGTGATGTATGCATATTTCAGCCTGGATGGAATCTGACCTTCAACCACATATTGTCTTAATACAGGCACCCAAAATATCTGCCCAATGATACTCATCTCATCCTTACCCCAAATAACTCATGTCAGACTATCCATTGATTGAACCTGAAAATAAAATAGAATTGAATCCTGAATAGCCCTTAAGAATAAATATTTCCTTTCTTTCATCAGAATCAATCATAATGATTTCCAGACAACTTTAACAACCTTGGTGGCTTTTGTCTTTATAAGCCCCTGACTCTTTGCCCACCTTCAACAGTTTCATCTGAATCTGTGTCTCTGGAATTGCAATTCTTAAGAGCAAAATAAACTCTTTTCTTATTTGCAGCCTTCTGCACTGTTTGGTTTAAAAAGTCTACCTTACGATAAGAAAGGATAAATAAAATTCAGGTCTGGTTAATGGATGCTGCTCTCTGCTAAGTCACTGCAGTTGTGTCAGACTCCTTGCAACCCAATGAACTATAGCCTGTCAGGCTCTTCTGTCCACAGGATTCTCCAGGCAAGAATACTGGAGTGGGTTGCCACACACTCCTCCAAGGGATCTTCCCAACCTAGGGATCAAACCTACTTCTCTTATGTATCTCCCATTGGCAAGCAGGTTCTTTACCACTAGCGCCACCTGGGAAGCCCCTGTTTATGGATAAGTCTCCACAGTATATAGGCCTCAAGCAGAAATATACTATCACAGCAATTAAGTTCCATTCAGGAGTGGCAATAAAAATGTGTAAAAATCAAATGCTAAGTAGGCTCAAGTGCAGGATCTCTGGTTGTTCAAGAAATTAACCTATGATGAGCTTATGCTTATTCACAGGAAATGGCTAATGGTGACTGACCAGTCAAGAGCATAGAAATAGAGAGTTTGCAAGACTGGTGACATAGAGGTCTACTCAATGACCAGGATAGATTCTTAAAAAACTTTCCATTTAGATAAGCCCGCTCACTGCTCTTGAGTCATTTTGTAACATTTCACCTGCGTGGTCTTAGTTTGCAAGGGAATAAACCATGTTAAGTATTGGGTTTTGTCTTGGTTTTCCAGTATCAAGGTCATTTTGGTGGTGAAACTGCCATAACCTTTAGGAACTTAAGATCTTCCTTACATGGGTTTTACTATAAGAACCACCATAGCCAAAGCATGTGGTGCTGGTGGTTTAGCTGTTAAGTAGTGTTCAACTCTTTGAAATCCCATGGATTGTAGCCCACCAGACTCCTCTGTCCATGGGATTTCCCAGGCAAGAATATTGGAGTGGGTTGTCATTTCTCTTTCCAGGGGTTATTCTCAATCCAGGGATAGAACCTGGGTCTTCTGCTGGGCAGGTGAGTTCTTTACTACTGTGCCACCCAGAAGCCCAACCAACACATACCGATTTCTCAAATGCAAGAAATGACTACTGATCACTATAAATGCTTAAACTGAAAAAAGAAAACTACTCCCCCCCCAAAAAAAAAAAAATCACAGCTACTTTACATGCAAACATTGTGCTAACTGTATTGCTATTGTAGCACATAACCAGCAATAGCTCAGTTCTTTATCCCTTGCTTATAACCCAACTGAGGAGAGGACGAGGCAAGTAGGAGCACTATCCCAAAAGGAAAGAAACTAATTTTAAATTATAGAGAGTGTTGCTGCTGCTGCTAAGTCGCTTCAGTCGTGTCCGACTCTGTGCGATCCCATAGACAGTAGCCCATCAGGTTCCCCCATCCCTAGGATTCTCCAGGCAATAACACTGGAGTGGGTTGCCATTTCCTTCTCCAATGCATGAAAGTGAAAGTGAAAGTGAAGTCACTCAGTCATGTCTGACTATTAGTGACACCATGGACTGCAGCCTACCAGGCTCCTCCATCCATGGGATTTTCCAGGCAAGAGTACTGGAGTGGGGTGTCATCGCCTTCTCCAAATCTATGTAAAACACTGAATTCTCCAAAAGGCATTGTTAGAAATAATTGTTTGAATTAATAAACAAATACATAATTCTGAATTTCAGTTCAATTAAAAACTACTGAGAAACTAATATTTGCCATTGTACTGGTCAATTGAATACCAAAACAAATGTTCCCTCCAGTATTAAACAGTTTTTAGTTTAATCACCAATTAACCAAAAGGATACTAATGAAGGCTTTAATTTAACAAGTGAAATAATAATGGGCACAGTATAGAAATGTGAGTTACAGAAGCAAGCCACTAAATCAATGCTTATAATTTTGAGTCAACAGATGGAAATTTTCAGCATTCAAGATAAAAGGTATTGCCATTATTTTCTTTTAACAGATACCTAACATTCAGTAACATTTGTCACATCATTTATATGAACACTCTTTGTCTTGCATTCTGTCCAATATAGTAGTCACTAGTTACATGTAAAACTTTAACTAAAATTAATTGAAATTATGTAACATTAAAAATTCAATCATGTCACACTAGCCACATTTTTTTTTTTTTTTTTTTTTTTTTTTTTGTGGTAAGATCACTTACCTACCATGAGATCTGCCCTCTTTATAAACTCTGAAGTATATAACTCAATATTGTTTACCACAAGGAGGGGGAAATAAGGAGTTACTATTCAATGGGCATAGTTTCAATTAAGCAAGAGGACTGTCACAGATTGCTGTACTAACACTGGACACCAGCCACATTTGAAGTGTACCATGATCATATGTGTGTAAGGCAGGCCACATTGCATTATAAAAAAATATCCCTCATCTTAGGTATTTCGGTCTTCTGAGTTGAACCTGTCTTCCTAGTTAACAGAATAGGAGGAAGCGATGAATTTTAAAGGTAATTAATGTTGATCTTTTGTTTCTTCATTAGTGTATTTTGTTCTACTTAATTGAAAACATTCTATTCTCTTGTAAAATTAATGGCTTACTTTCTTTCTCTTTCTGGTTGTAAAACAAATGTCTTACTTTCTTCTGTTGGCAAGTGTCTCTTCACCGTTTCTTATAGAGATCTTCATTCCATGCTTCTCTTTGCTTCCATCAAAAGAACAACGGGGGCTTTGTGTGGGTGTTCTGACTGGACGGCCACAAATCTTATTTACCTTTTAAATAGAAAATATTAAAGACAGTTAGAAACCATGCTCCAGTCTTTCTGAGAATGTAATGTTTGCTAGAGTTTAAAGCAAAGACATGTTTTACTTACACCACAGTATTAACCTTTAAGACTTACAAAGTTTGCTAATTTTTAAAGTTTGTTAGTTAGTTCAGTCACTCAGTCATGTCCAACTCTTTGCGACCCCATAAATTGCAGCATGCCAGGCCTCCCTGTCCATCACCAACTCCCGGAGTTCACTCAAACCCATGTCGATCGAGGCGGTGATGCCATCCAGCCATCTCATCCTCTGTCGTCACCTTCTCCTCCTGCCCCCAATCCCTCCCAGCATCAGGGTCTTTTCCAATGACTCAACTCTTCACATGAGGTGGCCAAAGTATTGGAGTTTCAGTTTCATTATCAGTCCTTCCAATGAATACCCAGGACTGATCTCCTTTAGGATGGACTGGTTGGATCTCAATTTTTAAAGTAGAGGGAATCAAATTATCTATATAAAATGGCAATCATAATAAATTAATGCTATACACATTTATACAGTTTGAATGTATGCAAATGCAAAATACATGAATAAAAACATATATGCAAAATCAGAGAACTGCATTAATAAATTAGCCTGCTAGTATAAATAAAACTATTTAACCAAAGTAGTTATTATTTATGGTTTATATTCATATCATTGACTAATCACATACCTGTACTAAGTTTCTTAATAAAGTAATTTGCTATTGAACATGTGGTCCAGTTCTATGTGAGTTCTAAGGGTAGTTTTCTTCTTAAAATCTTTCTTAGAAAAGGCAAGAAATATGCTTATATGAGATTTCATTTTGTAATAGTTATATATCTTCTTTCTCATTCTAGTTTGCATTCAAGGGAGTTATTCATGGTTTATTTTAAAAAATTATTTATAGAACTGAAAATTTTACTTTTTAATATTACTTACCTAACAAAGATCTTCATATAACTTATGAAATTATCACTGAAAATTAAGTAATTAATTGGACACATTATCATGTAAAGCATCAAAAAAGATTCACAAGATAACTTACGTATTCAAAAAGGCACAGTAGTATAGTTAAAAATACATAAAAGCATTGCCTCTGAATCAAGAGACTTTGGTTCTTGTCCTAATATATGCTTCTTAATTGCTGAGATCTTGATAACAGTGACAGACCTTTATAGAACTTGATTCTCTTATATGTAATATGAAGAACTTAGAATAAATTATTCTAAAGTTCCCTTACAGTGTAAATTTTTAAAAAAATTTCCATTAATGAGCATTAAAGTTATGCTTCACCTCATTTATTTAAACCATAATTATTTTGTTTCAATATGTGCAAAGAACATGTACTAGATGTTGTAGGAAATAAAAGATTAGAAATTTAAACTAAAAGAGCTGACAATTTAGAAGGAAAGAATAAAATCCTCCCATACATCAAAATGCATATGTACCTTAGAACAAGTCCTTGCCTTAACAGCTTCCAGCCCACCCTGCCAATGCAAAAACTTTAGAAAACCCTGAAAAAAGCCCTTGCCCATGCTTGTTTGGCCTCAGTCCTCCTGCCAAAGCCACTGGGCACACATGGTCAGCATAGGGACACTCCCAGACAAGACCTTACCTTCAAGAGCAGGAGAGGTAATTATTTCACCCAAATTATAGAGACAAACAAAAAAAAGCCAAACAAAATGAGAAGACAGAGAAATATGTTCCAAATGAAAGCACAAGATAAAGCCCCAGAACAACAACAACAAAAACCTCTCATAAAATGGAGACAAGCAATTTATTTAATAGAATGATTGAAGTTACATTCATAAAAAAGCACACCAAACTCAGGAGAGGGCTAGAGGAACACAGTGAGAATTTAAACAAAGAAATTGAAAATGTAAAACAAATATTATATGTAATATACATAAATATACACACACACACACAAACCTCATGGTAAGCAAAACTCTGAAATAGATCAGTTCAGTTCAGTCACTCAGTCATGTCCAACTCTTTCTGACCCCATGGACTGCAGCACGCCAGGCCTCCCTGTCCATCACCAACTCCTGGAGTTTACTCAAACTCATGTCCATTGAGTTGGTGATGCCATCCAGCCATCTTATCCTCTCTTGTCCCCTTCTCCTCCTGCTTTCAATCTTTCCCAGCAGCAGGGTCTTTTCAAATGAGTCACTTCTTCACATCAGCTGGCCAAAGGAGTTTCACCTTCAGTATCAGTCCTTCCAATGAATATTCAGGACTAATTTCCTTTAAGATGGACTGGTTGGATCTCCTTGCAGTCCAAGGGACTCTCAAGAGTCTTCTCCAACACCACAGTTCAAAAGCATCAAATCTTCAGAGCTCAGCTTTCTTTAGAGTCCAACTCTCACATCCATACATGACTACAGGAAAAACATAGCTTTGACAAGATGGACCTTTGTCTGCAAAGTAATGTCTGCTTTTTAATATGCTGTCTAGGTTGGTCATAACTTTCCTTCCAAGGAGTAAGTGTCTTAATTTCATGGCTGCAGTGTCACCATCTGCAGGGATTTTGGAGCCCAAGAAAATAAAGTCTCTCATTGTTTCCACTGTTTCCCCATCTATTTGCCATGAAGTGATGGGACCGGATGCCATGATCTTAGTTTTCTGAATGTTGAGCTTTAAGCCAACTTTTTCACTCTCCTCTCACTTTCATCAACAGGCTCTTTAGTATTTCTTCCCTTTCTGCCATAAGGGTGATGTCATCTGCATATCTGAGGTTATTGATATTTCTCATGGCGATCTTGATTCCAGCTTGTGATTCATCCAGCCCAGCGTTTTGCATGATGTACTCTGCATATAAGTTAAATAAGCAGGGTGACGATATACAGACTTGACATACTGCTTTTCCTATTTGGAACCAGTCTGTTGTTCCATGTCCAGTCCTAACTGTTGCTTCCTGACCTGCATACAAATTTCTCAAGAGGTAGGTCAGGTTGTCTGGTATTCCCATCTCTTTCAGAATTTTCCACAGTTTGTTGTGATCCACACAGTCAAAGGTTTTGGCATAGTCAATAAAGGAGAAATATATGTTTTTCTGGAACTCTCTTGCTTTTTTGATGATCCAACATGTGTTGGCAATTTGATATCAGGTTCCTCTGCCTTTTCTAAATCCAGGTTGAACATCTGGAAGTTCACGGTTCACATATCTTTGAAGCCTGGCTTGGAGAATTTTGAGCATTACTTTGCTAGCATGTGAGATGAGTGCAATAGTGCGGTAGTTTGAGCATTCTTTGGCATTGCCTTTCTTTGGGACTGGAATGAAAACTGACCTTTTCGAGTCCTGTGGCCACTGCTGAGTTTTCCAAATTTGCTGGCATATTGACTACAACACTTTCACAGCATCATCATTTAGGATTTGAAAGAGCTCAACTGGAATTCTATCACCTCCACTAGTTTTGTTCATAGTGATGCTTCCTAAGGCCCACTTGACTTCCCATTCCAGGATGTCTGGCTCTAGGTGAGTGATCATATTATCGTGATTATTTGGGTCGTGAAGATCTTTTTTGTATAGCTTTTCTGTTTTGCCAAGAGAACGCACTGGTAATAGCAAACGGACTCTTCCAACAACACAAGAGAAGGCTCTATACATGGACATCAGCAGATGGTCAATACCAAAATCAGATTGATTATATTCTTTGCAGCCAAAGATGGAGAATCTCTATAAAGTCAGCAAAAACAAGACAGGGAGCTGACTGTTGCTCAGATCATGAACTCCTTATCGCCAAATTCAGACTTAAATTGAAAAAAATAGAGAAAACCACTAGACCATTCAGGTTTGATCTAAATCAAATCCCTTATGACTATACAGTGGAAGTGACAAATAGATTCAAGGGATTAGATCTGATAGACATAGTGCCTGAAGAACTATGGACAGAAGTTCATTGTATTGTACAGGAAGCAGGGGTCAAGACCATCCCCAAAAATGGCTGTAGAAACAGGCAAATTTGGCCTTGGAGTACAGAATGAAGCAGGGCAAAGGCTAATAGAGCAAAAAAAGAAATACCTACTGCCAGGGTCCAGCCCCGGTGGATCCAGGGAATTCGAAGGGGGGACGGCGTCAGCAATCAGGAAACAATAGCTTATTTAAATGTTAATTAAAGATATAAAGAGTGGTTAAATAGGGATATCTCAGTGAGAAAATTCAGTGGAGAAAAGAGTCTGAATAACTTGATTTACATGTAAAACCAATAAAACTCCAAGACAAGGAGTTTACACCATCCACGTAGGCCGCAGGCGTCCTCCCGTTCTCCCGAAGGAGAGGAGACACTAAGGCCTCCCAGGTCAGATCTTAGAAGCCCAGGCAAAATTAGTAGACTTGACGAGCCTCCACGCTCCAGATGGGAATTCAGCTAGAAGGTGAGAGAAAGAATGACATGGGGAGACCAAGCTTCAATGAACAAGGCCCGTAGCTTTATTTTCAACAGGGGCTTTTATACCCTAAGTTGCACATAGAGGATAATAGGGGGTGTGAAATCATGCAAAGTCAGCAGTCTTTGATCCTTATTGAGACCAGTCTTTCATTTCTGCAAATTTATCGTATACAAATGGTTTAGGTAATTTACATCATATTCTGGCCAGAAGGCCTGTTAACATTTTATGACTCTGACAAAGGTTTGTCAACCATAAGATTTATTTTCTCTAAGAGTAATTATTTTAAAGTTTGGCGCCATCCTCCGGTGTTAGATAAAGTTGCATTCCTGTAGGACAAAGGTGCAGTGGGTTTACACCAAAGGAAAGAATTTATTACCTTAAGGGTCTAAAGTTGTTAACACCAAGGCCACTACTTATTTTTTTTACATACCAACTATATTAATACACTTCAAAGGATACAATACAGGGGATGTGGAAACTTGGCAGCAAGCATTGGCTCAACAATGAAATCTTCTACTAGTTCTATTCTGACAATTTCTAACTCTCCGAGAGGCTCTATACTATGTGAATATCTTAAGCTTCCTGTGCCTCTCGCAGTTGGGAGACTGTAAACAATCGTATGTGTAGCTATAGGAGTCCGGGTAAACCTGTCAGGCAAGTTAGAGAGCCATCTGAGGGGTTTGGATGTAAACACTCCTATTATGCCCAAGAGGCTAATTAGCCAGAGCTCTAAGTTGATTTCCTTCAGAGAAAAGGTCGTCGGGGATAGCCGCCCCCGTGACTGTCAGAGGAGCTGGTGAAAGTCATGAAGCAGTAAAACAGACAGACTCTGGTTTTGGGGTAGATGCTCAGGCAGGCCCAGAGGGGCACCCCTCGAGTTCTGGCTCGCCTTGCCCACCAGAACTCTCCCACATAACCTTGTTATGGGTGGGGACTCCAGTGCCGGCTCCCAGCAACATACCACCTGGACAGAAAATCAGTAGGCAAAAATTGGCCTTAAATGACAGATTAGACTAAATGTACTTAATAGATATCCATAGAACATTCCACCCCCAAACAGCAGAATACATATTCTTTTCAAGGTCACATGGAATACTCCCCAGGATATATCACATGCTTGGTCACAAAATAAATCTCAATAAATTAGAGAAAATTGAAATCATATCAAGCATCTTCTCTGACCACAAAGATATGAAACAAGAAAACAATTACAGGAAAAAAAAAGAATTGAAAAAACACAAACACATGGAGACTGAATAATATGCTGCTGCTGCTGCTGCTAAGTTGCTTCAGTCATGGCCGATTCTGTGTGACCCCATAGACAGCAGCCCACCAGGCTCCCTCGTCCCTGGGATTATGTAGGCAAGGGTACTGGAGTAGGGTGCCACTGCCTTCTCCAATAATATGCTACTAACAACAAAAAATAAAAAGGTCAATAGAGAAATCTAAAAATTTCTTGAGACTAATCAAAACGAAGACTCAACTTTCCAAAGTCTATAGGATGTGGCAAAAGCAGTCCTAAGAGGGATTAGGACTATAGTGAGACAGGATAGTGAGACAGGATAGTGTGTCAGGCCTATCTCAGGAAATAAGGGAAATCTCAAATAAGCAATCTAACATGACACTCAAAAGAACTACAAAAAGAAGAAAAAACAAAGTCTAAAGTTAATAGAAGGAAGGAAATAATAAAGATCAGAGTAGAAATAAATGAGGTAGAGAACAAAAAGAAAAGATCAATGAAACTAAGAGCTGGGTTTTAAAAAAATCTATATAAAATTGATAAACCCTTAGCCAGACTCATAAAAAAAGGAGATGGCCCAAATAAATAAAACTAGAAATGAAGAAAGTACCACTGATATCATAGAAATACATACAATCATAAGATAATACTACAATTATAAGCCAAAATTTGGACCATGTACAAGAAATGGATAAATTCCTAGATACATATAATCTTCCAAGACTGAATCAGGAAGAAACAAAAAATCTGTACAGAACCATTAATAGTAACTAAATTAAATCAGCAATTAAAAACTTTCCACCAAAGTTCAGAACAGATAGCTTCATAGGGGAATTCTACAAAACATTTAAAGAAAAGCTAATACCCATTCTTCTCAAATTATTCTGAAAAACTGAAGATAATGGAACACATTCAATATCATTCTACAAGACCAGCAATATCCTGATATCAAAACCAGACAGAGACATTACAAATAAAAGAAAATTAACAGGCCAATATCCCTGATAAACACAGAGGCAAAAATCCTCAAAAAATATTAACAGACTTCATTCAACACTACAATAAGATCATAGGTCATGATCAAGTGAGATTTACTGAAAGGATGCAGGGCTCCCCTGGTGACTCAGATGATAAAGAATCCGCCTGCAATGTAGGAGACCTGGGTTCCATCCCTGGGTTGGGAAGATGCCCTGGAGAAGGGAATGGCTACCCACTCCAGTATTCTTGCCTGGAGAATCCCATGGATAGAGGAGCCTGGCAGGCTACAGCCCATGGGGTCACAAAGAGTCTGCTGCTGCTGCTGCCAAGTCACTTCAGTCATGTCCGACTCTGTGTGACCCCATAGACGGCAGCCCACCAGGCTCTGCCGTTCCTGGGATTCTCCAGGCAAGAACACTGGAGTGGAGTGGGTTGCCATTTCCTTCTCCAATGCATGAAAGTGAAAAGTGAAAGTGAAGTCGCTCAGTCATGTCTGACTCTTAGTGACCCCCTGGACTGCAGCCTACCAGGCTCCTCCGTCCATGGGATTTTCCAGGCAAGAGTACTGGAGTGGGGTGCCATCGCCTTCTCCGCACAAAGAGTCAGACATGACTAAATGACTAAGCATAGCACAGATGCAGGATGATTCAGTATCCACAAATCAATTAATGTGATACACCAGATTAACAAAGGAAGGATAAAAATCACATGATCATCTCAATAGATACAGAAAAATCATTTGACAAAATTCAACATCCATTCGTGACAAAAACTCAATAATGTTGGTATTGAGGAAACATTTAGTTAGGCATAGTCAGTCCGTCTCTGATGTGTCCAACTCTGCAACCCCATGGGCTATAGCCCAACAGGTTCCTTTGGCCATGGAATTCTCCAGGTAAAAATACTGGAGTAGGTTGCCATTCCCTTCTCTAGGGTATCTCCCTGACTCAGGGATCAAACCTGGGCCTCCCACATTGCAGGCAGATTCTTTACCATCTATAGAGGAAACATACCCCAACAAAATAAAAGCCATTTATGATAAACACACAGCTAACATCATACTCACCAGTGAAAATCTGAAAGCTTTTTGGAAGTCCTAGTGACAGCAATCAGACAACAACAACAAAAATGAATAAATAAAAAGTCATCAAATTGGAAGAGAGTAAAACTCTCACTATTTGCAGACAACATGATATTATACATAGCAAACTCTAAAGACTCTACCTAAAAGCTATCAAAATAAATGAATTCAGTAATGTCACATGATACAAAATAAATATACAGAAATTTGTTGCATTTCTATACATTTATACTGAACTATCAGAAAGAGAAATCAAGAAAATAATCCCATTTGCAATGACATCAAAAAGAATAAAACACCTAGGAATAAATTTAACCAAAATGATGAACGACTTGTATTCTGAAAACTACGACTCTGATGAAAGAAATTGAAGACAACACAAAAAAATGAAAACTATTCTGTGTTCATGAATTAGAAGCACTAAAATAATTAAATACTCAAATATTTACAATAGCCAAGACATGAAAGCAACCTAAATAAGTATCCATCAACAGATGAAAGGATAAAGAAGATACAATATATAGAGGTGACCCTTCAAAAATATGGGTGTTAGGGGCACCAAACTACACAGTCAAAAATCCACATGTAACTTTAAAGTCCACTCTGTGTATCCACATTCATGGATTCAACCAACTGTGGATATGGTGGTGCTGAAGTACATGTTTATCAAAAGAAAAAAAAAAAGCCCTCACATGCATGGATAAAATCCACATATACGTTAAAACCTATGTTGTCCAAGAACTAGGTGTACAACAACTGTATATACAATGGACTATTACCTAGCCATTTTTAAAAAGAATGAAATCTTGCCATTTGCAACAACATGAATGGATCTGGAGGGTATAGAAAGAGATAAATACTACTCTTTCACTTATACTGACATATAAAAACAAAACAAACAAATATAACAAAATAGGAACAGACTGAGATATAGAGAACAAACTGGTGGTTGCCACAGGGGAGGCAGTTGGGGGTGATGGGCAGATTAGATGAAAGGGATTCTGAGTACAAACTATCTGTTCCTACATGACTGTGACTGTATATCAGATCAAAGGCTGTGATGTAGAGCACAGGAAATACAGTCAATAATATTAACTTTGCATGGTGTGTAGTCTATAAAAATATTGAAAACACTATATTGTACACCTGAAACTAATATGGCATTGGAAGTCAATTATACTTCAATAAAAAAGAAAATGAAATAAAACTGTAACATGTAGAAAATGAACAGAATAATTCTGGGGTGTTTAGGGAAGAGATTCAGTAGGTGATGTCTTAATAACAGACTAAAAGATAAAACTAGAAGTTGGTCAGGTGGACAAAGTGGGAAAGCTCCAGAAGAGAGTAGAAAAGCAAAGAGGTGTATAACAACATGTTTCAGAGAACAAAGGTGACACCTAAAAGATGAGATAAGACACAAAAATGTAAGGTAAGACCTTAGAAATGAGGGAAGACATAAAAATGCCATATATGTGGTGATGGATGTTAATCAGACTTATTGTGGTAATCATTTCATAATATATACTATTATCAAGTCATATGTTGTATACCTGAAAATAATATAAAGTTATACATCAATTATATATCAGTTCTTCAAGATGCCATAATATGTCTTGGATATCAAGCTAAAAATTTTACTTTAGCAAATGGAAATCAGGCAAAGTTTCAAAGGTAGGAAAATGTAGCTTAATGATCTACACAAGAAAAATCTTTATAACAGCAGTTTGCAGGTATGGAGACCTAGGTCCTCCCGTAGAACACTAGAGAAAGGCTGGGACCCAAGGTCAGCAGCAGAAGTGCTGAAAAGAAGCAACAGATATAAGAAGTAGACAGGAGGGACAGATTGTAGCTTGGAGATATATAATAATTAGATATAGAATGTTTCTGAACAAAGAAAAATGGTGGAAGGTGCAAGGAAAATCTTGATAGAGATAAGTGCAAGGAAACATCAGGCTGACATCAAAAATGGATAAAAATTTGGTTTGCCTGCAAAGGAGAAAATATGAAGGATTGTAGTAAAAGGAAATTAAGTTTGAAGGGTAGGTTGGAGTCATATCTTGGAGGTTTAAAATGACAACCTAAGTTTCATTTATTAAACAAAACCTCTGATAGCTATTGAATGGAAAAGTAAAATGCTAGAGCTGATACTTAGCAATGAATCTGACAGTTGGACTAGAGAGAGAGACCTATTAAAGGCGAGTGACCTGTTAATAGATTCTAAAGTTTGAAGGCTCCTAAAGTTCCATCCTAAAGGAAATCAGTCCTGAATATTCATCAGAAGGACTGATGCTGAAGTTGAAACTCCAATACTCTGACCACCTGATGGGAAGAACTGACTCATTGGAAAAGACCCCAATGCTGGAAAAGATCGAAGGCAGGAGGAGAAGGGGACGACAGAGGAGGAGATGACCAACCTGATGGACATGAGTTTGAGTAAGCTCCGGGAATTAGTGATGGACAGGGAAGCCTGGCATGCTGCAATCCATGGGGTTGCAAAGAGTTAGACACAACTGAGCAACTGAACTGAACTGAAAGTTCGAAGGAAAGATAATTTTATTCTGAATGACAGTAATGACAGTATCCATAACAAGAAGGATTCATGAATCATATACAGACAGAAGAGAAGAAAAATCAACAGGTTTAAATCCGGAACACTGACAATACCAAATGATAGCGGGGATGTGGAGCAACAGAAACTCTCATTCTTTGCTGTTGAGGAAGCAGAAGGGTATAGTCCAGTTTGGAAAATAATTTGGCAGCTTCTTACACTTTTATCATATGATCCAGTAATCACATTCCTTGGAATTTACATTAAAAACTTATATCCACACAAAAACCCACACACAGATGTTTATAGCAGCTTTATTGAGATTGCCAAAATTTGGAAGCAACCAAGTTGCCCTTCTGTAGGCAAATGGATAAATAAACTGTGGTCCATTCAGACAGCAGAACATTATCCAGTGCGAAAAAGAAATGAGCTATCAAACTGTGAAGACATAGAGAAAACTTAAATGCCCATCACTGAGTGAAAGAAATTATATTGAAAATGCTATATACTGTATGATTCCAATTATATGGCATTCTGGAAAAGGCAAAACTATGGAGTCAGTAAAAAGATCAGTGGTTTCCAGAAGTGGGAATCAGCAGGGGCCAGGGGGCAGGGGTCAGGTGGTGAATGGAGAAACACAGAGGATTTATAAGGCAGTGAAAATTACTCTGTATGGTACCGTAATGGGAGATACATGCCACTACGTGTGTGTGCTTAGTAGTTCAGTCGTGTCTGACTCTTTGAGACCCCATGGACTGTAGCCCGCCAGGCTCCTCTGTTCATGGGGACTCTCCAGGCAAGAATACTGGAATGGGTTGCCATGCCCTCCTCCAGGGGATCTCCCAAACCCAGGAATCAAACTCAGGTCTCCTACATTGCAGGCAAATTCTTTACCATCTGAGCCACCAAGGAAGCCCATATGTCACTGAGTATTTGTCCAAACCCATAAAATGTAGAACACCAAGAGTGAACTCAAAACTATAGATTTGGGGAGACAGTGATATGTCGATGTAGGTTCATCAATTGTAGCAAATTTATCACTCTGGTAGAGGATTCTAACAATGGGAGAGGTTCTGCATATGTGGGGGCAGGGGCTACATGGGATATCTTTTTACCTTGTATTCAGTTTTGATGTAAGACTAAAATTGCTCTAAAAAAATAGAAAAAAAATTGTACAGATAAACCTAATTACAGGGCAGGAATAGAGACACAGATGTAAAAGAATGGATGGGTGGACATGGCAAGGGGCTGGGAAGGAGAGAATAAATTGGGAGATTAAGATTGACACATATACACTACCAAGTGTAAAATAGATAGCTAGTGGGAACTGCTATATAGCACAGGGATCTCAGCTAAGTGCTATGTGGTCACCTAGAGGGGTAGGATGTGGCGGGGTGGGGTGGGGAGGGAGATCAAAGAAGAAGGGGATATAGAATATTCTATATATAGGGTGTACAAATAATGATTCACTTCATTGTACAGCAGAAACTAACAAAACATTGTAAAGCAACTATACCCCAATAAAAGAAATAAGGTTTATTTTGAAAAAATTCAACAGTACTTAATAAATTACTGAAAGCGAGAAGTTAAGGATATGTAAGGTCAAGGTATTAAAAAGCTCAGAGTGAATTTTCCATCACTGAAGCTGAAAAACAGTGATAGTGGAGTGTAAATATATTAACAAGGTGTAAAATATCCATTTTTAAAGGCAGAAAGTATCTTCACTGTCAACAACTCCTAGTAACAAAAACCGAGGGAAGACAGTATAAGTTGATGGTGGAAATGTCAAGAGTAACATCATTTGGTGACACTACAGAGATTTTGACATAAAAGAAAAGAGTGAAAGGGAAACAGATTGCAATCATGATCCCATATGATAAGCCACAGAGCTCTAGACAAGATATGAAACTTCTACAAATCACAGTTTTCTCATTCTTTAAACTTAAGAAAATTATACCCTTTTGCAGTTATCAGTTAAGGAAAATCTTATCTTGCCCTGTCCCTTTCATGTTGGACCCCAGGGCATAACTCTACTGAACATATTTCCTAGGAAGGCAGATGGAGACAAGAAACCATCAGCCTCAGAAGATTTTTATCCCCATTGCTGCTGCTGCTGCTAAGTCGCTTCAGTCGTGTCCGACTCTGTGCAACCCCATAGATGGCAGCCCACCAGGCTCCCCCATCCCTGGGATTCTCCAGGCAAGAATTCTGGAGTGGGTTGCCATTTCCTCCTCCAATGCATGAAAGTGAAAAGTGAAAGGGAAGTTGCTCAGTCGTGTCCAACTCCTAGTGACCCCATGGACTGCAGCTCACCAGGCTCCTCTGTCCATGGGATTTTCCAGGCAAGAGTACTGCCATCTTTGCAATTTTTTACAAGTATAAAAGAAAATATACAAGTCATAGACCTGTAAGTCAGTTTTAATTGCATCCAAATCTTTCCCAATGGCTCAGCAGGTAAAGAATCTGCCTGCAATGCAGACACAAGAGACGTGGGTTCAGTCCCTGGGTTGGGAAGATCCCCTGGAGAAGGAAATGGCAACCCATCCCAGTATTCTTGTCTGGAAAATCCCATGAACAGAGGAGCCCAGTGGCTACAGTCCATGGGGGTTGCAAAGAGTTGGACACGACTGAGCAACTAACACAACACTTCAAAGACACAAGTGTATAAAGCAGATTCCAATACATATAAATACATTTCAGAGCCCTTATATGTGTTGACTTGCTATCAGGGAGTTCCACTCCACACTTTACTGAAAGGGAATGGAAAACCATCTGTTACTAGCACATTAACGTGTCACCTTAGCTCCCCTGAGTAAGCCGACTGGGGTAGACCATTTTAATACTAGCACCTTCTTGCTTTTGAAAAAAAACTGTTCACACTTACTTTGACAATTTTTCAATTTTGACTTATACTGCAATTTCCTCATTTTTCCCACTGGTCTCTACCGTTCTCCTCTGCAATCAATCTGAACTGTCTTGGAAAAAAAAATGTTTTTGCTCCTAATGCTTATATACTCCTACTTTGAGTTTCATCTCTGGTTTCCCACAGATTTTCATTTCCCATCTCACCTTAAAATGACCATTTTAGTTGCTTCTAACCCTTATCACTTCTCCCACTCTGCTCAAGTATTCGCTTCAACAACTCCTTGTCACTTAGCTGACTTCCTTCATTCTCACTGTAATCATGGCATTACATACCAAAGGGTAAACGTCTCTTTACAGCCTCCCTCTGTTCACTGTCTTATTCAAATCATCAAAGCTTTTTTTTTTTTTTTACTGATTTTTAAAAATATACATTTATTTATTTTAATTGGAGGCTAATTGCTTTACAACATTGTAGTGGCTTTGCCATACATTGACATGGATTCGCCACGGGTGTACATGTGTCCCCCATCCTGAACCCCCCCCCCCCACCTCCCTCCCCATCCCATCATTCTGGGTCATCCCAGTGCACCAGTCCAGCACCCTGTCTCATGCATCGAACCTGGACTGGCGGTCCTTTCACATATGATAACATACATGTTTCAATGCCATTCTCCTAAATCATCCCACCCTCGACATCAAAGCTTTTAACTAATAAACTCAAAAAGCTTTGTAAGAAACAAATTGTTCATTTTCATTTGACTTCCATCAGGAGAGCCTCCATTCATTCTGCAATGATTTTTAAAAATGTTTTTTACTAATAATAAAATTAAAAGCAAAAATGTTTAGCATACTTTAAATTGAAAAGCAATGAACATGAAGATACTCTGAGTATTTATTAAGTAATCTGTTTCAGAGGGTGATGCAAAGGTGGATTCTGCATCACTGGGTAGCCAACAGGTGACCAAATATTTTTCTTCAGGCTATATCTAGGATGGTTGGTGTTAAATGAGAACTGACTAAAAGAAATTACATAACGTGTAACTCTGCAAGCATGCTTGAAAACAGCAACAACAATAATAATAATAGATAAAAATGAGAAACAGGGTGGATTTGGGTCAAATGTGTTGTGCGTTGCGCTCTATTAAGTTAAAAGCTACTTTTAAACTATTTGAAGGAAACGTACTATAGGCAATATTTTCCAGTTTTAACAACAAATGTGAATTTATTTATTTTTCCTTTCCCAGTTCCCTATGATTCTCAGAAATAGTTTGCCAAAGTAGTGGCTGGTGTTTAGGGTAAAATCTGCTACCACAAATCAGGATGAAGCTAACTTTTCAAGACAGGAATGAAATCCATGGTTTTTGCTTTATTCCAATGAGGAAAAACTGAGAAAATATTTTTTTCCAGATCACAAGGATTTTAGAGGGGGGCTTCATGCAAATTTCATGAAGTTTGGATTTCATTTTGCTGACTATCATAATGAATTCACAATTAGCAAGCAAAGGGACAGCATTATCAGAGCATCATCTTAGAAAGCTTTGGCAGACAAGAAGATCTTTCCCATAGGTAAGGCAAGAAAATATTAGAATCAACTTAATAGGAGCCCATGAAATCTGAGAAGAGGAGAAAGGGAAAACTCTTTTTTGAGAAGAATTAATGGGATTTGGCTACTGATTGATTCACTATAAGAGATTTTTTAAAAGAAGGAGAAATAAAGCTGCTAGCCACTTTGAATCTGGCAACAAGGGTAAATGAAGATCCAATAACCAATATGTGGAAACTAGATGGTAGAACAAGTTAATTGTTCCTTAGAGCAGGAAGTGAATTCTAATTTAGAACTTTGATTTGGGATAATTCTAAAAGGTGGTTCTAAATAGTATACTAGAGATAAAGAGAAAGTTAATGATTAGAATTCTCCGCATAGAGCCAATAAAGCCATGAAAACTGACAAAATTATAAAATGTATATAGAATATAAAGATGGTCAGAAAGAAAAACTTTCAAAGGGAGGAGAAAAAGAACTCAGATAATAGCTACCTGCCCATCCCCAACAAAAAAAGAGAAGAGAAAAAAGAGGAACTGGAAAGGAAGAAGAGGAGAAGGAAGGGCTAAAAGTTGGGGAGAAGGAAGGAAGGAGGTGAAAGGAGAAAGCAAGGAAGGAAGAACAGGAGGGAGGGAGGAACTGAAGAACAAGGAATTTAGGCTAATAGAGCTGGGAAGCCCATAGAAGATATCTAACCTTAACCATCTGCAGTGATTTTGGGGCCTCTAAAAATAAAGTCGGACACTGTTTCCACTGTTTAGCCATCTATTTCCCATGAAGTGATGGGACCAGATGCCATGATCTTCGTTTTCTGAATGTTGAGCTTTAAGCCTACTTTTTCACTCTCCTCTTTGACTTTCATTAAGAGGCTTTTTAGTTCTCTTCACTTTCTGCCATAAGGGTGGTGCCATATGCATATCTGAGGTTATTGATATTTCTCCTGGCAATCTTGATTCCAGCTTGTGCTTCTCCCAGCAAAGCAATTCTCATGATGTACTCTGCATATAAATTAAATAAGCAGGGTGACAGTATACAGCCTTGAGGGACTCCTTTTCCTATTTGGAAACAGTCTGTTGTTCCATGTCCAGTTCTAACTGTTGCTTCCTGACCTGCATATAGGTTTCTCAAGAGGCAGGTCAGGTGGTCTGGTATTCCCATCTCTTTCAGAATTCTCCACAGTTTATTGTGATCCACACAGTCAAAGGCTTTGGCATAGTCAATAAAGCAGAAATAGATGTTTTTCTGGAACTCTCTTGCTTTTTCAGTGATGCATTGGATGTTGGCAATTTGATCTCTGGTTCCTCTGGCTTTTCTAAAACCAGCTTGAACATCTGGGAGTTCATGGTTCACGTATTGCTGAAGCCTGGCTTGGAGAATTTTGAGCATTACTTTACTATCATGTGAGATGAGTGCAGTTGTGCAGTAGTTTGAGCATTCTTTGGCATTGCCTTTCTTTGGGATTGGAATGAAAACTGACCTTTTCTAGTCCTGTGGCCACTGCTGAGTTTTCCAAATTTGCTGGCATATTGAGTGCAGCACTTTCACAGCATCATCTTTCAGGATTTGGAATAGCTCAACTGGAATTCCATCACCTCCACTAGCTTTGTTCGTAGTGATGCTTTCTAAGGCCCACTTGACTTCACATTCCAGGATGTCTGGCTCTAGGTCAGTGATCACATCATCGTGATTATCTGGGTCGTGAAGATCTTTTTTGTACAGTTCTTCTGTGTATTCTTGTCACCTCTTCTTAATATCTTCTGCTTTTTTAGGTCCATACAATTTCTGTCCTTTATCGAGCCCATCTTTGCATGAAATGTTCCCTTGGTATCTCTAATTTTCTTGAAGAGATCTCTAGTCTTTCCCATTCTGTTGTTCTCCTCTATTTCTTTGCATTGATTGCTGAGGACAAGGCTTTCTTATCTCTCCTTGCTATTTTTTGGAACTCTGCATTCAGATGCTTATATCTTTCCTTTTCCCCTTTGCTTTTCACTTCTCTTCTTTTCACAGCTATCTGTAAGGCCTCCCCAGACAGCCATTTTGCTTTTTTGCATTTCTTTTCCATGGCGATGGTCTTGATCCCTGTCTCCTGTACAATGTCATGAACCTCCATCCATAGTTCATCAGGCACTCTATCTATCAGATCTAGTCCCTTAAATCTATTTCTCACTTCCACTGTATAATCATAAGGGATTTGATTTAGGTCATATCTGAATGGTCTAGTGGTTTTCCCTACTTTCTTCAATTTAAGTCTGAATTTGGCAATAAGGAGTTCATGATCTGAGCCACAGTCAGCCCCCAGTCTTGTTTTTGCTGACTGTATAGAGCTTCTCCATCTTTTACTGCAAAGAATATAATCAATCTGATTTGATGTTGACCATCTGGTGATGTCCATGTGTAGAGTCTTCTCTTGTGTTGTTGGAAGAGGGTGTTTGCTATGACCAGTGTGTTCTCTTGGCAAAACTCTACTAGCCTTTGACCTGCTTTATTCCATATTCCAAGGCCAAATTTCCCTGTTAGTCTAGGTGTTTCTTGACTTCCTATTTTTGCATTCCAGTCCCTATAATGAAAAGGACATCTTTTTTGGGTGTTAGTTCTAAAAGGTCTAGTCAAGGCTATGGTTTTTCCAGTAGTCATGTATGGATGTGAGAGTTGGACTGTGAAGAAAGCTGAGCACCAAAGAATTGAAACTTTTGAACTGAGGTGTTGGAGAAGACTTTTGAGAGTCCCTTGGACTGCAAGGAGATCCAACCAGCCCATTCTGAAGGAGATCAGTCCTGAGTGTTCTTTGGAAGGAATGATGCTAAAGCTAAAACTCCAGTACTTTGGCCACCTCATGCAAAGAGTTGACTCATTGGAAAAGACTCTGATGCTGGGAGCGATTGAGGGCAGGAGGAGAAGGGGACGACAGAGGATGAGATGGCTGGATGGCATCACTGACTCAATGGACGTGAGTCTGAGTGAACTCCAGGAGATGGTGATGGACAGGGAGGCCTGGTGTGCTGAGATTCATGGAGTCACGAAGAGTTGGACACGACTGAGCGACTGAACTGAACCTTAACCAGCAGATGAGAAAATTGAAGCTCAAAGCAGGACAATAACTTGCTAAGACTGAATCAAGTTAGTGGAAGAGTGTTGATTATAGAATCAATGGCTTCTTCTTTGTCATTAGCGAGCTTACTATTTATCTTTATACTTATTGTGCAGGAGTCACATTATGTAAAATCTAGTTCTTAACCATCCTACAGAAGTAAAATAATTTGTTTTGAAAATAACCTAGGTATATGAATAGATAAGAGGATCCCATTTTTCCTATGTATGTGGAAGTGGGTGAGAGGAAACATAAAGTTACTTCCCTTTAAGATTCCTAGAAATGAATAGAGGTGGGGAAAAGGAGGAACTACAAGGATATTAGACAACTTGATTTCTCACCCAGGTTTAAGAGGAAAACCAGAATAACTGATTTATGAAAAGAAGTCTTCCTATGATACACAACCCCTAAATTCCAATTTTATGAGACAGTAATGTAAGATTTTCCTCTCTTCTACAGAAGTCCAGATAATGTCGTAAAAAGAATAGTAACTTCCTGATCTACAAACTATCACAATGAAATAACCTGGTCTGATCAAATACCTGGTCAACAGTTAGAAAAGCAGATTTCCTTATGTCACATTTGACATATAGTATATGTTCTCAGATTTATGAATCCTGAATCCTCATATTTTCTTAAAAAGTTACATTTGTTTGCAATATAAAAAAACTTTTCTGTTGCTATTGATCTGTAGTTGCTCCTGAAACCCACATTTCACATCAAAACCTTTCTAATCCACATTTATTTTTAAAACACCATATGAAAGTATTTTAGTAAATACTTATAACTTTTGGTATTGTAAATACTTTTTGTAAGTTACCAAACATTTAATGTCACTTTCTTCAGTGCTTTTCACCTGGGAGGCAATTGACCAACACTGGTGTTAATCATGGATGATCTTATAACTGCATGTTGAATGCCTGTGATGGTTAATTTTATATGTCAACATTGTTTCTGGGTATGACCCTGAAGGTATTTACATATCAGATCAGCATTTGAATCAGTGGACTCAGTAAAGTAGATTGCATTCCCTTAACAAGGAAAGGCATCATCCAATTCCTGAGGGTCTGAATAGAAAAGGAAGGAGGAACTCTCCCCTACCCCAGCACACCCCAGCCTCACTGCTGGAACTGGGACAAGTGATCTCATCTCCTCCGGCTCTCAGACTGTGATTCACACTGTGGGTTCCCCTCATTCTCAGGCCTTTGGACTCAGACTGAATCATACCACCAGCGTTTTGAGTCTCCAGCTTGCAGAAAGTAAACTGTGGAACTTCTCAGCTTCCAGTATCATAGGAGCCAATCAGTTCCTCATAATAAGTACCTTCCTAGCATATTCATCTTATACATAAGTTCTGTTTCTCTGGAGGACCCAGACTAATACAAGACAAATTCACTAAATAACATATCTTTTCATGATTTTATTAACTGCTGTTAATATCATAAATATTTTATTGCAGTTTAATTCTGCTTTGATACATGTAATTCAGTTCAGTTCAGTTCAGTTGTATCTAACTATTTGCAACCCCATGGAATGCAGCATGCCAGGCCTCCCTGTCTATCACCAATTCCCGGAGTTTACTCAGACTTATATCCATTGAGTCGGTGATGCCACCCAACCATCTCATGCTTTGTCAGCCCCTTCACCTCCTCCCCAGCATCAGAGTTTTTCTAATGAGTCAATTCTTCACATCAGGTAGCCAAAGTATTGGAGCTTCAGCTTCAGCATGAGCCCTTCTAATGAATATTCAGGATTGATTTCCTTTAGGATTGACTGGTTTGATCTCCTTCTGTCCAAGGGACTCTCAAGAGTCTTCTCCAACATTACAGTTCAAAAGCATCAATTCTTCAGCACTCAGCTTTGTTTATGGTCCAACTCTCACATCCATACATGACTACTGGAAAAACCATAGCTTTGACCAGATGGACCTTTGTTGGCAAAATAATGTCTCTGTTTTTTAATACGCTGTCTAGGTTGGTCATAGCTTTTATTTCAAGGAGGAAGAGTCTTTTAATTTCATGGCTGCAGTGTCACCATCTGCAGTGATTTTGGAGCCCAAGAAAATAAAGTCTGACACTGTTTCCATTGTTTCCCCATGTATTGGCCATGAAGTGATGGGGCTGATGCCATGATTTTCATTTTTTAAATGCCGAGTCTTAAGCCAGCTTTTTCACTATCCTGTTTCACTTTCATCAAGAGGCTCTTTAGTACCTCTTCATTTTCTGCCATAAGGGTGGTGTCATCTGCATATCTGAGGTTACTGATATTTCTCCTGGCAATCTTGATTCCAGCTTGTGATTCATCCAGTCCAGTGTTTCGCATGATGCACTTTGCATTTGCATATACATTAAATAAACAGAGTGACAGTATACAGCTTTGATGTACTCCTTTCCCAATTTGGAACCAGTCCATTGTTCCAGGTCCAATTCTAACTGTTGCTTCTTGACTTGCATACATATTTCTCAGGAGGCAGGTAAGGCGGTCTGGTATTTCCATATCTTGAAGAATTTTCCACAGTTTGTTGTGATCCACACAGTCAAAGGCTTTCGTGTAGTCTATAAAGCAGAAGTGAATGTTTTTCTGGAACTCTCTTGCTTTTTCCATGATCCAATGGATAATGGCAATTTGATCTCTGGTTCCTCTGCCTTTTCTAAATCCAGCTTGAACATCTGGAAGTTCTCGGTTCGCATACTGTTGAAGCTTGGCTTGGAGAATTTTGAGCATTACTTTGCTATTGTGTGAGATGAGTGCAATTGTGCGGTAGTTTGAACATTCTCTGGCATTGCCTTTCTTTGGGATACATGAAATTAAATGAATGCAATTACATGCAATTAATAAAAAGAGAAAGCAGATATGTAGAGGTTAAAACATAATACATATTAGATGCTCAGTCATGTTTGACTCGTTGTGACCCAATAGACTGTAGTCTGCCAGGCTCCTCTGCCCATGGAGTTCTCCAGGCAGGAATACTGGAGAGGCTAGCTATTCCCTTCTACAAGGTATATTCCCAACCCAGGGATCAAACCCAGATCTCATACATTGCAAGTAGATCCTTTATCATCTGAGCTACCAGGGAAGCCTAAAACAATAAGAATGTCTGTTTAATTTTTCTTTAAATTATCAAATATATTAATTTCCTTCCTATTTCATTGTATTTTGCCTGAAGAGGTGTATACATCTTCTCATTTTATAGATACATATCATAGTATTCCCATACATCACAGTATAATTTATGAATTCAACCTTTAAATCAGATAGCTCTATCCAAAACATGATTTTGTTATATTTTTCAAAATAATGCAATACTTACTTAAATGAAAGTATAAAATTATTCTGGATGAATATTAATAAATCTTTAAACAACATTAAACAATATTAATAATATCAGTTCAGTTCAGTTCAGTCACTCAGTCGTGTCCGACTCTTTGTGACCCGATGAACTGCAGCACACCAGGCCTCCCTGTCCATCACCAACTCCTGGAGTTTACCCAAACTTATGTCCATTGAGTCAGTGATGCCATCCAGCCATCTCATCCTCTGTTGTCCCCTTTTCTTCCTGCCCCCAATCCTTCCCAGCATCAGGGTCTTTTCCAACCAAAAGTAAATTTCAGAGAAGTTGAACCTGAATTATAAAACACATTGTACTTTCCTTAAAATTTCCATTTGTTAGCTGGATATTTTCCCAGCCAGTTACATTTGGTGAAAAAAACTAACTTCATGATGATTATAATTACTGCATGGTGATAGCATATTATTATAAGAGCTTTTGCTAAATTTGTATTAATGGAAATAAAAAAAACCACATGATTATGGATCATCACACCTTAAAACTATGGAAACAACATCACCTGAATAATACACATTTTACTTAGAAGTTCAAGGTACAAATAATTCTAGAAGCCAGCTATGGAAAAGATATAAACGTTATAACTATCCTATCACTTTTAAGATACCAGAAGGCAATGGCACCCCACTCCAGTACTTTTGCCTGGAAAATCCCATGGACAGAGGTGGGCTGCAGTCCATGGGGTCGCTAGAGTCGGACATGACTGAGCGACTTCACTTTCACTTTTCACTTTCATGCATTGGAGAAGGAAATGGCAACCCACTCCAGTGTTCTTGCCTGGAGAACCCCGGGGACAGGGGAGCCTGGTGGGCTGCCATCTATGGGGTCACACAGAGTTGGACATGACTGAAGCGACTTAGCAGCAGCAGCATATTCTAGTATTGCAATAAGGAATTTTTATAGCAAGTTATATATTATCAAGGCTCTACAAAGAACTGCCCTTAAATATGTTATCCATAAGATTTCTACATTTGTACAAGCTGCCCAGTTCCCAGGAAAAGGCAAATAAAATATCATAAAAGTTGAAGAAGTGTGAAAACACCTACAAGTCTCCACTTTGCAAAGGCTAGAGATATATTTACTCTATAGTTAGCACAAAGAAAACAAGGCCCTTTTAAAAGTATTTACTTGGAGTCACAGAAAGTGTGGTGTTGGGTGGTTGCATTCTCTATGTCTTTTTTAATTTTCCAGAAGTTGCTTCTCCATACAGATTTTTTGTAGCTATTATAATAAAGTTGCCACCCAAACTCCTTTTACATTTAAAATTGAAAGGAAAGAAGGAAGAGGAGAGAGAGGAGGAAAAGGAGGCTGGGGAGAAGCAGAACCTTTCTTCACTCGGTCCATTGTGAGAAGCTCTATTCTGGACTATTACTTTTGTATACCTACAAATCAAACCACCAGAGGGAGCTTCTGCATTTCAGTCCTATTTGTAATCATTAATTAAACTTGCAGGGATCCATTTAAAATCACTTAGTTCAGTATTCACAGAGAAAATCCAAACTGTAAACCAAAGTGACAAATACTTAAAAATATGAAATCTTCATAAAAACCTAGTCTTTTATGGAAAATTACTGATACTGCAGCATCAATGTGATCAAATGAGAAAAGGAAAACCAACTCAGGATTGTGGATTACTTTCTCCTAACTGAGCTGTCTTGGAGTCAGGAACAGGAGGATACTGAAAATTAGCCAAGATAGTCAATTATTTCCCCTCTTTCTCTTTCCTTCCCTCCTTCACTTCCTCCCCACCTCTGTCCTTTCTTCCTTCTTTCCACTTATAAGGACACATTAGTTTAGAAAGTTCCCAGAACCGAAAGTCATATATGTGCATTTTCGTCCATGTTTAGCTACAGATTGCAATGACAATTACAAAACCGAGCACCTATTATCTGTAGAGCATTATCCTAAGAGCTGGGAATAAAGCGATGAACTTTCTCCCAAGATACTTCTAGCAGGGGAAACTGCAAATTCATAATTACTTGATTACTTTTATGTATTGATAAATGTTACTCAGATAAAAATGGATATTTGACTGAGAGCTGGGAAGGAATGAGGATGGACAGCTTCAACTAGGTGGTCAAAAAGACTTTATAAAAAGTAGTTCTGAAGTAAAGAGGCAGTTGTGGAAAGATGATAGGGAAGAGCTTCACATCCAGAGAGAACAGTAATTAAAATAGCCCCTGGGAAGAGAAGAAAAGGAGGCTTCTGCAGCTGAAAATACTTTATAGTATAGTAGTGAATAATGAAGTGGAAGAGAGCAGAGGCTGGCTGGCCAGATGATAAGATTTCAGATATACTCTGCCAAAGGGTGAGTTTGTGTTGTAAGTGGGTGTTGAAGTCAATGGAGAGTTTAATGATAACACAGTCTATCTCATGTTTTAAAAATATCATGCTGGTTGTTAGCCAGAGAGAAGTCTGAGCAAGACATTAAAAAAAAAGTGATAGACAAGTTCACTGGATTTCACAAGACTTTTGGTTTCACAAGGTTTTCCATGTGGTTCAGGGAGAAGATGGTGCTGACTTTGCTCAGGATGGTCTATGAGGACTGAGATCTAGCTGAAAGATGTATATATTTTGATGGTAGAGAGAGCAGGACTTGAGGATGGATTAAACATGACCAATGAAGAACAGGAGATTTGAGAGTCACTCCTGGTACTCTTTGGCTGAAGCAGCTGGCCAAACAGAGACAGAAGAATGGATTTGGGAAGAAAAAGAAAAGACTCTTTTGGACATGTTTGGCTTTTTGTGACTATTACTCATGCTAGAGGAGCTACCCAATAGGCTATTAGTTATATAAGTTGAAAAATCAAAGGTGAAGTCAGGAAAGATGTATAAACACGGTTGTCAACAGCATGTACTTGGGTTGAGGACAGATGGAGGGAAGGGCTGAAGACTGATCCCAAGGGCATAGCAACATTTGCAGGTGGAGAGAAAGAGAAGTTGAAAGAGATTCAGTTTTCACAGAAGTTGGAGGATTCCCAGGAGAGTGAGCTATCTCAAAATATAAATGAATTTTTTTTTAAAGAAGAATTGATCAGATATGTTCAAAGTGATTGATAGTCCTATCTAATGAAGATGGAAATTAACCATTGGATCTTATGAGAAAAAGACCATTGGTGACTTGTGCATATGGTTTCTATGGACAACTATGGCAGAAAGCATAATGATCAACTTGAGAATAGGGCATAGAAAAAAAAATAAGAAACTAGAGACTGTGAAAATACATGAATCTTCCATGATGTTTTATAGCAAAGGTGAGTACATTTATTGAGCCTAGAGAAAGCATGGAGTCAAGTAATTTTTTGTTTTATTTTGTTTTGTTTCAGGACAGTAGCTATTACAATATGATTGCATGTTTAATGGTAGAGACCCTGTTTCAGATAGTTTGATCCTAGATAGTTCTATTTCAAAACAAGTGAGTTATTTTTCAAAGTGTATGAGTGTCAGGGGAACATGTAGTTTAAACAAATAACCTGAACTTGGAATGCCTTTACTTCTGCAAATATCTATAGATGCTTAGAATTGTGTTCACATGCTTTGGAGGTGTTAGATCATAGAATGTAGATTGGGTAAGGAGAGAAATAAGGGAGAAATGGGAGAGGAGGGAAAACACATTGAATATTTCTGTAAGACAAAATAATTTTTGGACTAGAAATACAAGAGTAAGTGAACTTCAATGGTAGGAAATGATGCTATAATGTGAGAATTGCTGATTTCAGAGATAATAGGTTTGGGAAGGCAGGGGTGATTAGGGGCAGGGTTAGATTACAAGATATGCAGGTTGGGTTAATGATTTTAGATAATCAAGAGTCTTGAATTTCTGATGGTCACTGATGTGACTGGGGAAGAGAGGCATAATGGATTTGACCCTGAAGCCAGAGCCCCACATTGAATGATCTGGGAGTAGTTAGAGGATTAGGACAGCTGGGAGCATCTGAGAACGCTGAATATATGATGAAGGCCATCAGGATGCTGATATAATAGAATAATTACCAACTGCAGGTCTTAGGAGAAAATGTACAATCTGACTTTAAACAAATAACTTACAAGCTCTGTTCATCTTTTGACATCAGAAAAATAGACATACACAGGTAACAGTGAAGCTACCGTGATATTGTAAAAATTTCTAAATGCAGAGATTTCTATCTCTTTTAACAGTATGAAGGAATTTTTTATTGATAAGGGCAATAAAAACTAGAGCTAGAGTGTATTTTGCTAATTTCTCTAAGGAGTTTATAATCTTATTAGAGAGGCAGGGTTTCCAAAGCTGAAACAACTTGATAAATATATAAAGCTAACTTCAATACAATATAAACAATGTTTCAATAGGATATAAACTATGTGTCAAAAGAATGTTATAAGCAATAACTCTCATGGGAGCCCAAGAAAAATCACTAAGAGCCAGAGGTATCAGGAAAGGTTTTAAACAAACTTTGAATTTGCAGGGAAAAAAAAAAGAGAGAGAGAAAAAGAGATTTCTACCCTGAGGCTGAGAGGATGGAAATGGGAAAAAATTCTCAACAGTGGGTAACTTGGTTATACTAAACAAAGATTGATTCAGTTATGTTTTTCAATATGATCTCTTGAGAAAAAAAGTGTAATTTTTCCTTCTGTGATCACTGAGTTTTGTGACATTTAAAACTCTTTTGAGTTATTCAGCCGAATGTTCTACAAATTGCCAGGCTCTGCCACAGAAAGAAGAGGCCAGCCAGCCAGTACTATTTCACTACTGAGGATTTCCCCAACAAGGAAAAGGAAATAGTCAATCAAGTCCAAGAAGCAAAAAGAGTCCCATACAGGATATACCCAAGAAGAAACACATACTAATCAAACTAACAAAGACTAAACACAAAGAAAGAATATTAAAAGCAGCAAGGGAGAAGCAAAAAGTAACATACAAGGGAAACCCCATACATTTAACACCTGATCTTTCAGCAGAAACTCTGCAGGCCACAAGGGAATGGCAAGACACACACACACACACACACACACACACACACACATATGTGTATATATATATATATATAAAGTAATGAAAGGGGAAAAATCTACAACCCAGATTAGTATACCCAGCAAGGATCTCATTCAAAATTGATGGAAAAAAAAAAGCTTTTCAGACAAGCAAAAGTTAGAGAATTCAGAACCACCAAACCAGCTTTACAACAAATGTTCAGTTCAGTCGTTCAGTCGTGTCCGACTCTTTGCGACCCCATGAATCACAGCACGCCAGGACAGGGACACCTCCCTGTCCATCACCAGCTCCCAGAGTTTGCCCAAACTCATGTCCATCGAGTCGGTGATGCCATCCAGCCATCTCATCCTCGGTCGTCCCCTTCTCCTCTTGCCCCCAATCCCTCCCAGCATCAGAGTCTTTTCCAATGAGTCAACTCTTCACATGAGGTGGCCAAAGTATTAGAATTTCAGCTTCATCATCAGTCCTTCCAATGAACACCCAAGGACTGATCTCCTTTAGGATGGGCTGGTTGGATCTCCTTGCAGTCCAAGGGACTCTCAACAGTTTTCTCCAACACCATAGTTCAAAAGCATCAATTCTTTGGCGCTCAGCTTTCTTCACAGTCCAACTCTCACATCCATACATGACCACTGGAAAAACCATAGCCTTGACTAGACAGACCTTTGTTAGCAAAGTAATGTCTCTGCTTTTTTATATGCTATCTAGTTTGGTCATAATTTTCCTTGCAAGGAGTAAGCGTCTTTTAATTTCATGGTTGCAATCACCATCTGCAGTGATTTTGGAGCCCCCCAAAAATAACAGAAGTGAAAAGCAAAGGAGAAAAGGAAAGATATAAGCATCTGAATGCAGAGTTCCAAAGAATAGCAAGAAGAGATAAGAAAGCCTTCCTCAGCGATCAATGCAAGGAAATAGAGGAAAACAACAGAATGGGAAAGACTAGAGATCTCTTCAAGAAAATTAGAGATACCAAGGGAACATTTCATGCAAAGATGGGCTCGATAAAGGACAGAAATGGTATGGACCTAACAGAAGCAGAAGATACTAAGAAGAGGTGGCAAGAATACACAGAAGAACTGTACAAAAAAGATCTTCATGACCCAGATAATCATGATAGTGTGATCACTCACCTAGAGACAGACATCCTGGAATGTGAAGTCCAGTGAGCCTTAGAAAGCATCACTACGAACAAAGCTAGTGGAGGTGATGGAATTCCAGTTGAGCTATTCCAAATCCTGAAAGATGATGCTGTGAAAGTGCTGTACTCAATATGCCAGCAAATTTGGAAAACTCAGCAGTGGCCACAGGACTGGAAAAGGTCAGTTTTCATTCCAATCCCAAAGAAAGGCAATGCCACAGAATACTCAAACTACTGCACAATTGCACTCATCTCACATGCTAGTGAAATAATGCTCAAAATTCTCCAAGCCAGGCTTTGGCAATACATGAACCGTGAACTTCCAGATGTTCAAGCTGATTTTAGAAAAGGCAGAGGAGCCAGAGATCAAATTGCCAACATCCACTGGATAATCGAAAAAGCAAGAGAGTTCCAGAAAAACATCTATTTCTGCTTTATTGACTATGCCAAAGCCTTTGACTGTGTGGATCACAACAAATGTTAAAGGGACTTATATAGTCAAGAAATAAGAGAGAAGGTAAAAAAATTTACAAAATCAACCTCAATTAGGAAAATGGCAATAGGAACATATATATCAATAATTACTTTAAATGTAAATGAATTAAATGTTCCAACCAAGAGACACAGACTAGCTGAATGGATACAAAAACATTATATATACTGTCTGCAAGAAATCCCACTTCAGACCTAAAGACACATATAGACAGAAAGTGATAGGATGGAAAACTATATTCCATGCAAATAGGAAGTAAAGGAAACCTGGAGTAACAATCCTCATATCAGACAAAAAAGACCTTAAAATAAAGAAGATTACAAGAGATAAGGAAGGACACTACATAATGATCAAGGGATCAATCCAAGAGGAAGACATAGCAATTATAAATATCTATGCACCAAACATAAGAGCACCTCAATACATAAGACAAACTGTAACAGACATAAAAGGACAAATTGACAGTAATACAATAGTAGTAAGAGACTTTAACACCAATGGACGGATCATCAAAACAGAAAATTAATAAGAAAATACAAGTCTTAAATGATACATTATTTTGAGATGTATCTCATCGATATCTTCAGCACCTTCTATCCAAATGCAAAAGAATACATATTTTTCTCAAGCACACATGGAACAATCTCCAGTATAGATCACATCTTGGGTCAAAGTCAAACCTCAGTAAATTTAAGAAAGTTGAAATCATATCAAGCATCTACTCCAACCACAATGCTATGAGACTAGATATCATTTACAAGAAAAAAAAAAAAACTGTAAGAAACACAAACACATGGAGATTAAACAATACATTTCTAAATAACCAACAGGTTACTGAATAAATCAAATGGGAAATGAAAAATTTTCCAGAAATAAATGACAATGAAAACATGACAACTCAAAACCTATGGGATGCAGCAAAAGAAGTTCTAAGAGGGAAGTTTATAGCAATACAATCCTACCTCAAGAAACAAGGAAAACATAGAATAGACAACCTAACTTTACACCTAAAACAACTGGAAAAAGAAGAACAAAAATACCCAAAATTAGTAGAAGGAAAGAAATCATAAAGATTAGAGCAGAAATAAATGAAAAAGAAATGAAAGAAACAATGGTCAAGATTAATAAACCTAAAAGCTGGTTCTTTGAGAAGACAAACAAAATTGACAAAAGGGACGGGGGGAGGAGGGTTCAGGATGGGGAACACATGTATACCTGCAGCGGATTCATTTTGATATTTGGCAAAACTAATACAATTTTGTAAAGTTTAAAAATAAAACAAAATTAAAAAAATAAGAAGGAAGAATCAAATCAACAAAATTAGAAATGAAAAAGGAGAGGTTACAACAGACAATGCAGAAATACAAAGGATTCTAAGAGACTATTATGAACATATGACAATAAAATGGATGCTGCTAAGTCGCTTCAGTCGTGTCCGACTCTGTGCCACCCCATAGACGGCAGCCCACCAGATTCCCCCATCCCTGGGATTCTCCAGGCAAGAACACTGGAGTGGGTTGCCATTTCCTTCTCCAATGCATGAAAGTGAAAAGTGAAAGTGAAGTCGCTCAGTCGTATTCCACTCTTAGCGACCCCATGGACTGCAGCCCACCAGGCTCCTCCATTCATGGGATTTTCCAGGCAAGAGTACTGGAGTGGGGTGCCATTGCCTTCTCCAGTAAAATGGATAACCTGGAAGAAATGGTCAGATTCTTATAAAAGTTCAATCTTCCAAGACTGAACCTGGAAGAAATAGAAATTAGGAACAACCCAGTTATAAGCACTGAAATTGAAGCTGTGATAAAAAATCTCCCAAAAAACAAAAGCCCAGGACCAGATGGCTTCACAGGAAAATTCTATCAAACATTTAGAGAAGAGCTAATGCCTAATCTTCTAAAACTCTTTCCAAAAATTGCAGAGAAAGGAACACTTTGAAACTCATTCTATGAGTCCACCATCACCCTGATACCAAAATCAGGCAAAGACAACACAAAAAAAGAAAAATACAAGCCAATATCACTGATGAACATAGATGCAAAAATCCTCAACAAAATTTTAGCAAACAGAATTCAGGAACATATCCAAAAGCTCATACACCATGATCAAGTTGGGTTTATTCCAGGGATGCAAGGATTCTTCAATATATGCAAATCAATCAATGTGATACACCATATTAACACATTGAAAGATACAAACCATATTATAATCTCAATAGATGCAGAAAAAGCCTTTGACAAAATTCAGCACCCATTTATGATTAAAACTCTTCAAAAAATGGGCATAGAAGGAACTTACCTCAACATAGTAAAGGCCATATATGATAAGCCTACAGCAAACATTATTCTCAATGGTGAAAAACTGAAAGCATTCCCCTAAGATCAGGAACAAGACAAGGGTGTCCATTTTCACCACTATTATTCAACATAGTTCTGGAAGTCCTAGCTACAGCAATCAGAGAAGAAAAAGAAATTAAAGGAATCCAGCCTGGAAAAGAAGAAGTAAAGCTCTCACTGTTTGCAGATGACATGATGCTGTACATAGAAAACTCTAAAGATCGTATCAGAAAATTACTTGAGCTAATCAGTGAATTTAGCAAAGCTGCAGGGTACAAAATAAATACACAGAAATCACTTGCATTTCTGTATACTCACAACAAAAAAATCAGAAAGAGAAATTAAAGAATCAATCCCATTCACCACTGCAACAAAAATAATTAAATATCTAGGAATAAACTTACCTAAGGAGACAAAAGAATGGTACACAGAAAGTTATAAGACACTAATGAAAGAAATCAAAGATGACATAAATGGAGAGATATTCCATGTTCCTGGGTAGGAAGAACCAATATTGTGAAAATGACTATACTACCAAATGCAATCCACAGATTCAGTGCAATCCCTATCAAATTACCGATGACATTTTTCACAGAACTAGAACAAAAAATTTCACAATTCATATGGAAACACAAAAGACCCTGAATAGCTAAAGCAGTTTTGAGAAAGAAGAATGGAGCTGAAGGAATCAACTTTCCTGACTTCAGGTTATATTTACTACAAAGCTACAGTCATCAAGACAGTATGGTACTGGCACAAAAACAGAAACATAGACCAATGGAACAAGATAGAAAGCCCAGAAATAAACCCATGCACCTATCAGTTCAGTTCAGTTCAGTCACTCAGTTGTGTCTGACTCTTTGCAACCCCATAGACTGCAGCATGCCCGGCTTCCCTGTCAATCACCAATTCCCAGAGCCTATTCAAACTCATGTCCATTCTGTCAGTGATGCCATCCAACCATCTCATCCTCTGTTGTCCCCTTTTCCCTCTTTCAATCTTTTCCAGGGTCTTTTTCAATGAGTCGGTTCTTCGTATCAGGTGGCCAAAATATTGGAGTTTTAGCTTCAGCATCAGTCCTTCCAATGAATATTCAGGATTGACTGGTTGGATCTCATTGCAGTCCAAGGGACTCTCAAGAGTTTTCCCTTATGTTTGACAAAGAAGGCAAGAATATACAATGGAGCAAAGACAGTCTCTTCAATAAATGGTGCTGGGAAAACTGGACAGCTATATGTAAAAGAATGAAATTAGAGCACTTCCTAACACCATACACAAAGATAAATTCAAAATGGTTTAAAGACCTAAATGTAAGACCAGAAACTATAAAACTCTTAGAGGAAAACAGAGGCAGAACACTCGATGACATAAATCAAAGTAAGATCCTCTATGACCCACTTCCTAGAGTAATGGAAACAAAAACAAAAGTAAAGAAGTGGGACCTGATTAAACTTAAAAGCTTTTGCACAGGAAAGAAAACTATAAGCAAAGTGAAAATACAACCCTCAGAATGGGAGAAAATAATAGCACATGAAACAACTAACAAAGGATTAATTTACAAAATATGCAAGCAGCTCATACAACTCAATACCAGAAAAACAAACAAGCCAATCAAAAAGTGAGAAAAAGACCTAAACAGACAGTTCTCCAAAGACATACAGATGGGTAACGAGCACATGAAAAGATGCTCAAATCGCTCATTATTAGAGAAATGCGAATCAAATCTATGATGAGATATTACCTCACACTGGTCAGAATCACTATCATCAAAAAGTCTACAAAAAATAAATGCTGGAGAGGGTGTGGAAAAAAGGGAACACTCTTGCACTGTTGGTGGGAATGTAAATTGATTCAGCCACTATGGACGACGGTATGGAAATTCCTTAAAAAACTAGGAATAAAACCACCATATGACCCAGCAATCCCACTCCTAGGCATACACCCTGAGGAAATCAAAACTGAAAAAGACACATTATCCCATTGTTCTTTGCAGCACTATTTACAAGAGCTAGAACATGGAAGCAGCCTAGATGTCCATCGACAAATAAATAGATAAAGAAGTGGTGGTACATATACACAATGGAATATTACTCAGCCATAAAAAGGAACACCTTTGAGTCAGTTCTAATGGGGTGGATGAACCTAGAACCTATCATACAGAGTGAAATAAGTCAGAAAGAGAAAGATAAATATCATATTCTAACACATATATACAGAATCTAGAAAAATGGTACTGAAAATTTTACCTACAGGGCAGCAAATTGAGAAACAGACATGGAGAATAGACTAGTGGACATGCAGAGGGGGTAGAATAGGGTGAGATGCATGGAAAGAGTAACATGGAAACTTACATTGCCATATGTAAAATAGATAGCCAACAGGAATTTTCTGTATGGCTAAGAAACTCAAACTGGGGCTCTGTATCAACCTGGATGGGTGGGATGGGGAGGGAGATGGGAGGGGGATTCAAAAGGGAGGGGATATATGTATAGCTATGGCTGATTCAGGTTGAAGTTTGACAGAAAACAACAAAATTCTGTAAATCAATTATCCTTCAATAAAAAAAAGAAAGGAGATATTGTAAGACTAATAATTAATATCTCTAGTTGTGTTGTTGTTGTTGTTGTGGTTCAGTCACTAAGTTGTGTCTGACTCTTTGTGACCCCATGGACTGAAGCACGCCAAGCTTCCCTATCCTTCACTATCTCCTGGAGTTTGCTCAAACTCATGTCCATTGAGTTGGTGATGCTATCTAACCATCTCATCCTCTATCCTTAGAGACAAAATAAAAATTTGACCATTTAACAAAAGAGAAAGAGTCCTACATTATGAAAGTAAAATTTTTAAATGTAATAACTAAACAATAAAAAAGAGATATGTCAATAAGACCATATTTTCCCTGCTTTTTTCAGGCTGAAGATGTTTGAAGTGATGCTTCAGAAATGGGATCAGCTAGAGGTTTAAAATTTTCACAGGCTATTTCTTCTACTTTCACTGAGTCTTTTGCATTTTAACTTCTCCCCTTCATAGGAAATTCTATCCCCCTAGAATGAGCTTCCTTGGATATATGAAAGAGCTTCCTTGCTAACTTCCCCTCCAAATCTCCCCGCCCTCATCCTTCTCCCCAGGCTCTTAGATTCATATTCCTAAAGCACAGTTTTGACCATATTGCTTCTCTGATCCAAAGCCTTTGAAGGTTCCTCTCATTTCCTAATGAGTACAAACTAAAGCATTTCATGTGAGTTTACAACAGAATCTCAACATTTCCCAGCACTCTACTTTAAACACTATACACTCTAAACTGTATTACTCATAGTCTCTAAAGTTACCCCGTACCTTTCAGCCTTTGAACTTATCTTTTTGTTTAAATGTTACCATCTTTTAAGATTCAGTTAAACTATCACCTGTGAAGTTAAAGTCACTCTTGAGCTTTCAACTTGAGGTTGTGAGTCTTGCAAGCATTTAGTTTGTACATCTCAATAGGGTTTTGTTGGGAGTAGCAAAGGAAAATATTTCACTCAGTTGATTTCTGTTGTTTCTAATTTCTAGCAATACCTACTTCCAGCTCCTAAAACAAAGCTAACACATTTATACATGAATTAGTAGTTTCTTCTCAACTATCTTATTTATTGGGAATAGTCAATTAATAATTCTGGAGACAATTTAAATATCCTCTTTTATGAAATTCTCAAAGTACAGCATTGTGTCTTCCTGTTTACCACACTAAACATTACAGGATTTTTTACCTTTCTTATTTTTCATAGATACTGACCACCTATAACACTCCATGTAACATTCAGATTTCAGAAAATTGTTAGTAAGTACTTAGAAGAAACACTGCTGACTGGGAAAATAATTTCAATATGTTTAGTAGACAAATGTGTATTATTCAGAAAAGTTGAAGAAGACAAATAACCCAATGGAAAAAAAGCAAATGGACAAAAGATATGAATACCTAAGTCACAGAAAAAAGGCAAATAGCAAAAATCATATGAAAGCTGATTACCTTAGCATTTATCTATAAAATTAAATATATTATTTTCATCCACCCAAATAGAAGACATTTTAAAGATGGGCAATATCAACTGCTGGCCAAGGTATTGGGAAGATGATCTCTTACCTTGTTAGAGTCCCTCTTGTTGGGGGGGGATCTGGCTGTTTTTATTACGTTTTCTAGTCTATACTCTAACAGCCAGAAATTCTACTTAACTGTATCTCACCTGAAGAAACAATGACACTTAAGACCAAAGAAGCATGCACAAATATGCTTAATGAAGCATTTATTTTTAATGATGAAAATTAGAAATTAATGTCCAGGATTCTGTCACACATGCTGACTACATAATCATAGTATAATGTAGAATACTATGTAATGGTAAAAGCAAAGTATCAGGACATATTATGGACTCAAACATATGAGTTTAAAAAAATTGAAAAAATGATAAGAAAAAAGAATACAATTTGATGGTATTCAAATTAAAATAACACATATTTATGTTGTTATATTCATTTATATATATGTATATGAATGAGTGTTAAAGGTCTGGAAGGCTACCTAACCAGCTTCCCTTCCAGAGAAGGAAAAGCAAATTGGCTGAGACCTAACTGTCTACAGCATTCTCCTCAACTTTACAAACATATACAAGCAGATATTCTATTCTTCTTTGAGCTGATTTTTACTAAATCATATTTACATTGTATACATCTCTGCAAAGCTCTTTTTTATTTTTGGGCATGTCACCTGCAGGATATTAGTTCCCCAACCAGGGACTGAACCCATGTCCTCTGCAGTGGAAGTGGATTCTTAATCACTGGATTGCCAGGGAATTCCCTGCAAAGCTTTTATTGCAACTGAAATGTTACTTATTTCATGAACTTACTAGAAATCACTAGTTAATATACAAATGTCAGTTTTATGCTTTCTAACTTATGCACATCTACACAGAGATACACACACATACATATGTCATAAATAAGGAGGTGGCATAATGTTGGGTTCTATTTTTTAATGTCACAGATTTTTCTTGTTAATTACTGGCTTCTCCAACTCCCATTCCCTTATTATGCCCACTCACATATTTTCCTTCCCAGACGATCAAGTGCAGCAAACCATTATTCATTGTTTCCTATTGTTCTCAATATTCACGTGTCCATGTACATTGCTCATAAACACACTCACACATAAATACAAATACATATATATTTATAAACATAGTTTATGCACATAGACTATATAATTGAATGCCTATAAGAATAGGATACCATGTGCTTAAGAAGAGATGGCAAGAATACACAGAAGAACTGTACAAAAAAGATCTTCATGACCCAGATAATCATGATGGTGTGATCACTGACCTAGAGCCAGATATCCTTGAATGTGAAGTCAAGTGGCCTTAGAAAGCATCACTACGAACAAAGCTAGTGGAGGTGATGGAATTCCAGTGGAGCTATTCCAAATCCTGAAAGATGATGCTGTGAAAGTGCTGCAGTCAATATGCCAGCAAATTTGGAAAACTCAGCAGTGGCCACAGGACTGGAAAAGGTCAGTTTTCATTCCAATCCCAAAGAAAGGCAATGCCAAAGAATGTTCAAACTACCGCACAATCGCACTCATCTCACACGCTAGTAAAGTAATGCTCAAAATTCTCCAAGCCAGGCTTCAGCAATATATGAACCATGAACTTCCTGATGTTCAAGCTGGTTTTAGAAAAGGCAGAGGAACCAGAGATCAAATTGCCAACATCCGCTGGATCATGGAAAAAGCAAGAGAGTTCCAGAAAAGCATCAATTTCTGCTTTATTGACTATGCCAAAGCCTTTGACTGTGTGGATCACAATCAACTGTGGAAAATTCTGAAAGAGATGGGAATACCAGACCACCTGATCTGCCTCTTGAGAAATTTGTATGCAGGTCAGGAAGCAACAGTTAGAACTGGACATGGAACAACAGACTGGTTCCAAATAGGGAAAGGAGTTGGTCAAGGCTGTATATTGTCACCCTGTTTATTTAACTTATATGCAAAGTATATCATGAGAAACGCTGGACTGGAAGAAGCACAAGCTGGAATCAAGGTTGCCAGGAGAAATATCAATAACCTCAGATATGCAGATGACACCACCCTTAAGGCAGAAAGTGAAGAGGAACTCAAAAGCCTCTTGATGAAAGTAAAAGTGGAGAGTGAAAAAGTTGGCTTAAAGCTCAACATTCAGAAAACGAAGATCATGGCATCTGGTCCCATCACTTCATGGGAAATAGATGGGGAAACAGTGGAAACAGTGTCAGACTTTATTTTTCTGGGCTCCAAAATCACTGCAGATGGTGACTGCAGCCATGAAATTAAAAGACGCTTACTCCTTGGAAGGAAAGTGATGACCAACCTAGATAGCATATTCAAAAGCAGAGACATTACTTTGCCAACAAAGGTTCATCTAGTCAAGGGTATTTTTTTTTCCAGTGGTCATGTATGGATATGAGAGTTGGACTGTAAAGAAACCTGAGCACCGAAGAATTGATGCTTTTGAACTGTGGTGTTGGAGAAGACTCTTGAGAGTCCCTTGGACTGCAAGGAGATCCAACCAGCCCATTCTAAAGGAGATCAGCCCCGGGATTTCTTTGGAAGGAATGATGCTAAAGCTGAAACTCCAGTACTTTGGCCACCTCATGCAAAGACTTGACTCATTGGAAAAGACTGTGATGCTGGGAGGGATTGGGGACAAGAGGAGAAGGGGACGACAGAGGATGAGATGGCTGGATGGCATCACCGACTCAATGGATGTGAGTCTCAGTGAGCTCTGGGAGTTGGTGATGGACAGGGAGGCCTGGTGTGCTGCGATTCATGGGGTCGCAAGGAGTCGGACACGACTGAACGACTGATCTGATCTGATCTGATCATTTCACTTTCTCAGCCTTATAACATCACATAAAAAATCCATTCACATCTATTGATACAGCTTAAAAATTCATTATCTATGATGCTTACATAATCCTCCTTACTGTGGCTGTATCCTAATTTATTCCACAGTCATCAAATGAGGGATATTTGTTGTGGTTGTGGTTAGAAGTCACTGAAAATATACACAACTATGTCTTTGAATACTCTTAGTACTTTTATTTCAATACAATAGTGTCTCTAGAAATTTAATATCTATTAAAAAAAAAACCTCCAGGATAACCAAGGACAGATGGGAGCCGCCTGTGAGAGAATAGGATTGAAAGATGTTTGGGAGTCAGACACACAGCATTTTCATGGTTGTATTGTCAAGTCTACCACTGAAGGGCTTTAAATCTGGAAAAAAAAAAGTTATGGGTGAGTTTTCCAAATGTTATGCCAATCCCCTATTGATGAGGTAGGTAGTTGGGACATAGAGAAACTGGGTAAGATTAAGGGGAAATTTCATGCAGAGATAGGCACAATAAAGGATAGAAATGGTATAGACCTAACAGAAGCAGAAGATATTAAGAAGAGCTGGCAAGGATACACAGAACTATACAAACAAGATCTTAATGACCCAGATAACCACAATGGTGTGATCACCCAACTAGAGCCAGACATCCCAGAGTGTGAAGTCAAATGAGCCTTAGGAAGCATCATTGCAAACAAAGCTAGTGGAGATGATGGAATTCCAGCTGAGCTATTTCAAGTCTTAAAAGATGATGCTGTGAAAGCGCTGCTCTCAATATGCCAGCAAATTTGGAAAACTCAGCAGTGGCCACAAGACTGGAAAAGGTTAATTTTTCATTCCAATCCCAAAGAAGAGCAATGCCAGTGAAAGTGAAAGTCACTCAGTTGTGTCTATGGAATACTCTAGGCCAGAATACTGGAGTGGGTATAGTGGTTCCCTTCTCCAGGGGATCTTCCCAACCCAGGAATTGAACTGGGCTGTCCTGCATTGCAGGCAGATTCTTTACCAACTAAGCTATCAGGGAATCCATTGGGAAGTAAAGAATGTGGTTCTTCCGCAGCCTGACCATCCACAGACAAGCCTTATAACAGAGGGATGTCAGCTGTTTCCTAATGTGTTTTATCCAGGACAAGTCTTACCACATTCAGAGACAAAAGACACTCCTGCCTTGAGAAACAAATATTAAGATTAGTGAAAAAAAATCATATTATTACAAGATGGGTAAACAGAAATAAAAATGAAACACATGCATTCATTTTAACCTATAAGCAAGAGGGATTTTAAAAATAAAATTAAACAAATACAATAAAACAAAATTCATTTTATGTTTATGAAGAATTTGAAATAAGTTAGAGAGCTTGACATGTGATGATTCTTAGGTTTCTAGGTGGATATATGGAGGAGACAAGATGATGAGTTCAGTTCTTGATTCATGGGTTTTGAATAGTTAGTTTGGGGACACTTTAAGGAAAAGTATAAAGTAGAAAATTGGATACATAGGTCTGGTGCTCTAAGATTCTCTTGGATATATACAAATAAGGTGGTAATTTAACCCTAGAAATAATTTCTAGTTGGTTGATGTGCCAAGAGTCTCCAAAGTGACAGCAGGGATAAACAACTTTTTATGTGTCAGAAACCTGAAATCATCAGTGGTAGAGAAAGTGAGATTAAAGAAAGGGAGAAAAGACATTACTGTTAATTACACTTCTTTTTTATATTGGAAACTGCAGCAAGTGGTGAAAAGGTAAAACAATGAAAAGAAAATACAGGTACTTTCATTACCCAGCCACGTCTGATGATTTAGACATTAAAGGAAGCATTTTAAAGGTGTGGGTGCTGCTCTCTTATTTATTTCAAATTCTTCATAAACATAAAATTAATTTTGCCTTGTTTTAAAAATCCCTCTTGTTTGTAGGTTAAAATGAATGCATGTGTTTTATTTTTATTTCTATTTGCCCATCTTGTAATAGTATGTTTTTTTCCCCACTAATATTAATATTTGTTTCTCAAGGCAGGAGTGTCCTTTGTCTTTGAACACAGTAAGACTTGTCCTGGATGAGACACATTAGGAAACAACTGACATCCCTCTGTTCTAAGGCTAGTCAGCAGATGGGTGAGGCTATGGAAAAACCAACAGCAGAAGAGAGGAGGCCAAACAGTGGGGTGAAGGGATTCTATGCATTATCTTCTGGGCTGGAACTCAACAGTGGGACTTCTGTATATCCCAGTGCAGAAATAAGGACTCGCTTTTGAGGACATTGATGATCATGGTGTGTATTTTAATTTCAAAAAAAATTATTTGCTGATAAATAAGTATTGAAAATATCACATTCTATTGGTCTATTATGAATTTTTAATATATCTATGGAGCATTCATATCTATATCCAAGCTAGTGAGGGAACTCCAATCTGTCCCAACAATACATATTTTTAAGCCAGAAGTATTTCACTGCTTTTGGCGTATGCCCTGAACTGGAGAATTCATCCTAGTAGCCCTTGTGAATATTATAACTCTCAATATAGAGATATAAAGGATTGAATAAAAATAGTGAAAAGCAAGAAGAATGGCATACAGGTAAAGATAGTTAACTCAGATCTGTTTACTCTCATCTCTCCATGGACATAAACCAATTTTAGAAGGTCAAGAGAATTTTTAGTGTACCATTTTCACCTTGCTACACCTGGAAAAATACAATTCAAGCAAATTAATATAGGGTTTTCAAAGGAAATCATTTTACAGACTATGTTGCCAGAGCCCACAGTGAATTTTAGGGTGACTTAACCCTTCTGTGATGTGAGGGAATAAATCTGAGTGTCACATCTGCCAATGGTTTAGCTCTAAATTTAAAACTGTCTGGCCAGGTATTAGGCTACATTACCTTCAGCTCCACCCAGTGTAACTTACTGTGGCCAAAGCCCCAAATAAATCATTAAACTTACCTCTGAGCAGCATTTTCTAAAGTGTTTTTAGCAGAAAATCTATATTTGTCCAGGTAAATATAGCATCTTGGTTAGATATATATTGGAAATGCTCTCCTTAATATAGTTAATGACTATATTCTTAAATTGTAGGATTTATTAGAGCCTTTGATGCACTAATACGCAGGATGATGACCCACAATGATCTCTAGGAGATAAATATTTTATATAACTTTTCTCCACCCACACTTAAGATCATACAACACTTTTTGAAACAATGTCTACTGCTAATACCTAAAAGAACATGAGTGAACAGCAGAACACAGTTTTTAAAACTTCCTTATATGAACCACGAGGGATTCAGTAAACCACAAATAGGTCTAAAGGACATGTGGGTTGACAGTCTGTCTCAGTTTTGCTCCAGCTCCCCAAGCAGCTCCGACTGTCCACCCGTGAAATGGAAATGCCCTAATGCCTGATGTTTGCCTTCCTGGACTGAGGACTGCAAAGTGGAGGGCATGGTATAGGACCACTCACTGAACTATGGAACTTACTTTCATGTCTATCAAGATTTTATTTTAATGTTTATTATCTTTGCTTTGCCTTTATTTCTAGTAATTTGATAAATGGGGTTTTTTGACTGGGCTTAAGATAAACACAGATAATGTTAATAATGCCAGAGTATTTATCCACATAAAAGTTTAATGGAAGTGTTTTGTGCATTCATTAAAGAATCATAGATTATCACAATTGTCTTGCTGTGCTCTCATGGGAGATATGAAATGTTAGTAATTTAGGATTCACTGAAAAATTATAAATGCTTAAAATTAAATCTAATTCAGTGCATTAGTCAAGAAGTTTGTTCTGTGGAGTCTGGAGGTTATTTCAGGTTACCAAAAACTTCCAGACACTTTAATAAGCACTGAGGATAGAAGATGAAAAAGACCCAGTGTATTCTCTGGTGAGGTGGTCAGAGTAGAAGAATAATCTGGTCCACGTGGGGTTGAGGGGAAAGGGTGATGTACTTGGAGGAGCTTCCAGTTTTGCTGGTGAAGTGGTCAGAGTGAAATAGTAATCCAGTCCATGCAGGTTGAGGGGAAAGGGTGATGTACTTTAATCAGGAACATGGATGCAAGGAGGGCAGGTCAGGGGACAAGGGATAAGATCGATGAAGGAAGAAGGGTGGTATCAAGACCCAGGAGACCTTGTACACCATGCTGAAGAGTCTGGACTTTTTCATACAGACACAAAGAAAGTCAAGGTGGAGCAGACAGGTCAACTGGGAGACAATTCCAACAGTCCAGGCAATGCAGCAGAAAGGCCAGATTTACCACTGAACAACAGGTGTTCATCAAAGAACTCATGTGTCCATCAACACTTGGACTCTAGAGATACTGTGATAAACACAACAGCTAGTCTCTGCCCTCTGGGCACATACAACTCAAGGTAAAATATATGAATAATTAAATAACTGCATGTATGCAAAAAGCTATACAGTTCATGGAAATCTCCAGGCCAGAATACTGGAGTGGGTAGCCTTTCCCTTCTCCAGGGGATCTTCCCAACCCAGGAATCGATCCCCAGTTTCCCGCATTGCAGGCAGATTCTTTACCAGCTGAGCCACCAGCGAAGCCTAAGAATACTGGAGTAGGTAGCCTATGCCTTCTCCAGCAGATCTTCCCAACGCAGGAATCGAACCGAGGTCTCCTGCATTGCAGGCAGCTTCGTTACCAACTGAGCTATGAGGGAAGCCCAATGTAAAATATGTGAATAATTAAATAACTGCATGCATGCAAAAAGCTGTAAAGGAAAATTTAATGGTGTTACTAAAACATAATACAGAGTCACCTAACCTTTTCTACAGAGGCCAGAGAACACCTCCCAGAGTTAGCAGGATCTAAGATGAGACAAAAATGAGCAGCAGCCCTGGCATCAGTAGATAAATGTGTTGGGAAGCATGGTTGGGAAATAGCCTACTTCCAGAAAAAAATGTAACTGACAAGAGTCAAGGGAGAAGACTGTATGCTAAAAAAATCAGAGAGCTCCAGCATGGCTAGAGCGAAGAAGGGTTAAAAGTGGTTCGAGATGAGGGTAAAGTGACGGTAAAGGGCAGATATGCAAAGCATTAAAGGTCAATATAAACGCTTTTAGATTCTATTCTAAGGTTAAAAGGAAGCCACCAAAAGATTTTATGTATAATATAGTTTACATTTGGAAACAGTATCCTGACTTTTGTCTAGAGGATAGAGTTGAGATGCTAACATGGTTATGGAAAAATTAGTTAGTTCATTGTAAGCTCTAACAAGGCAGCTGCAGGCGCACTTGGCATAAACTCAGTGTCCAGCTGTATCTGGTACACTGAAAGCACTTAACCTATATTTGTTGCATGTTTAGATAAATGAATGAGATTATCTGTTATTTATGTCCATTTTTATCCAACCCCATATTTTCTTGAATGATAAAAAGTGTTTTTCAAGGTAAAGTTTTTTGTTTTGGGGAAACATCTTCACCGTAAGGGCAGACATTTTCGTTTTCTCTGAATGACCTTGAGGCATTAATTTTAAAATGTCTAGAAATATTTTTAGTGTGTCATTTCGATGACAAATAAAAAGGCACATTGCTCCTCTGAGTTCCCATAGTCTCAAGAAGCATAGGCCAATAAAAAGAACAAACATATAAATGGAAATTATTCACTGGAATATACTAGTTCACAATTTGTATGAGTCAATTTTCAAAATTATACATTATAACTTTTTATAACAGCTTTCTTGTTATATAATTCATGTACCATAAAATATACTCTTTTGAAATGTGAAACTCAGTGAATTTTAGTGTGTTAACAGAGATGTGCAACTACACTTCTATTTAATTTTACAATATTTTTATCTCTCCCCTGAAAAAAATCCTATACACATTAGCAGTAATTCCTTGTTCTTTCATCCCCTCTCCAATCCCTGGTAGTCACTAATCTATTGTCTATCTCAGTGATTTTGCTATTCTAAATATTTCATATAACTGCTGCTGCTGCTGCTATGTCACTTCAGTTGTATCTGACTCTGTGCAACCCCATGGACTGCAGCCTACCAGGCTTCTCCGTCCATGGGATTCTCCAGGCAAGAACACTGGAGTGGGTTGCCATTTCCTTCTCCAATGCATGAAAGTGGAAAGTGAAAGTGAAGTCGCTCAGTTGTGTCTGACTCTTAGCGACCCCATGGACTGCAGCCTACCAGGCTCCTCCATCCATGGGATTTTCCGGGCAACAGTACTGGAGTGGGGTGCCATTGCCTTCTCCCATTTCATATAACTAGAGTAGCATAATATGTGGTCTTATGTTATAATTTCTTTCATATAGCATATTTTCAAGGTTCAATCATTGTAGCATAAGTCATGTAACAGGTATCAGTATTCTTTTTTATTGCCAAATAACATTCCATTGTATATCCACAAAACATGTTATTTCTCCATTCATCAGTTGATAAGCATTTAGGTGATTTCCACTTTTTGACTCTTATGAATAAAGCTGCCACGAACATCCATACATAAGTTTTTCAAACATACGTATTCAATTCTTTTGGGTATATTCCTCAGTATGAAATCGTTGGGTTATATGGTGGCTTAGTGGGTAAAGAATCTGCCTGTCAATGTAGGAGACCACCTCCAATGCAAGAAGACCTCAGTTCTATCTATAGGTCAGGAAGATCCCCTGGAGAAGGAAAGAGCAACCTACTCCAGTATTCTTGCCTGGAAATCCCACCGACAGAGGAACTTGGCGGGTTACAGTCCACGGGATCGCAAGAGTCAACCACCACCATGGTAACTCTATGTTTCGTATTAGGAGGAACTGCCAAACTGTTTACCAAAGTGGCTGCAGAATTTTATAATCCTTCTAGCAACGTGTGAGTGTCCAAATTTCTCCACAGTCTCAACAACACTTGTTATTGCCCATCATTCACATTAAAGCGATCCTAGAGACTGTGAAGTGTCACTGCTTCCTTGGGATTGTGATTTGCATGTCTTTAGGAAGGCAATGGCACCCCACTCCAGTACTCTTGCCTGGAAAGTCCCATGGATGGAGGAGCCTGGTAGGCTGTAGTCCATGGGGTCGCTAAGAGTCGGACACGACTGAGTGACTTCCCTTTCACTTTTCACTTTCATGCATTGAAGAAGGAAATGGCAACCCACTCCAGTGTTCTTGCCTGGAGAATCCCAGGGCCGGGGGAGCCTGGTGGGCTTCCGTCTATGGGGTCGCACAGAGTTGGACACGACTGAATCGACTTAGCAGCAGGAACTAGTGATATACGACATGTTTTCATATGTTTATTAGTCATTTGTATAGCTTCTTTGGAGAATGATTCTATAAATCCTTTGCCACTTTTGTTAGGTTATTTTTTATTGATATGATGTTTAATTATATTAACTAGTAACTCCATGTAAACATTAACTTGGAGAGTACAATATATGACAGGGATGTCTTACTCCTGATTTTAAAACAAATGCTTCTAGTAATTTCATTTTGCTCTGGAATTATATACCAGTTCTAACATTTTTTTAGTTTTCTGTTTCTATTATGCTTAACCTTTAATTTGAATGTATATTTCTATCATATTTGTACCTTACTTCATGGTTACATGTATGCTGATGCTATTTGGCACCATCCTTAAAGATATTCAGTATGAAGTGCATCCTTTATTATTATATTGTATACTTCATTCCTTGTTTGATTTTTCTTTTTGTTTTCTATTTATTCTTGGGGAACACGTGCTCTAACTCTCTGCTGATCTGTTTAAATCAGTTGACCCCATACATGGCTCCAGGCTGGGGAAATGATCCAAAGATTTCCAGCCAGAGTATCAGAAGACAGATGAGGGAGATGAACAGGCTCCAAAGCAGAGCAATAAGCAAGTGTTTAAGAGGTTTTCATCCATGGGAAATAAGTTCTATTTTTTTCTTGTTAAACTATACAAGGATAAGCCTAGAGATTGCATAGCCTACCTTGTTACCTCTTGAGGACAGTCTGCCTGAAAAACAAACCAAGATAGACCAAAGTTTCACTGAGACATAGAGAAGCATGCTGATAACATTTATAAGGATCTAGATCAGTTAGATCTTCAGTAATTTGTATATTTCAACTTAGAGTTGTGTGATTTAATAATTACCCCACCTTTAGATCAGATCAGATCAGATCAGTCGCTCAGTCGTGTCCGACTTTTTGCGACTTGTTACCTCTTGAGGACAGTCTGCCTGAAAAACAAACCAAGATAGACCAAAGTTTCACTGAGATGTAGAGAAGCATGCTGATAACATTTATAAGGATCTAGATCAAGTTAGATCTTCAGTAATTTGTATATTTCAACTTAGAGTTGTGTGATTTAATAATTATCCCACCTTCAGATCAGATCAGATCAGATCAGTTGCCCAGTCGTGTCCAACTTTTTGCGACCCCATGAATCCCAGCACGCCAAGCCTCCCTGTCCATCACCAACTCCCGGAGTTCACTCAGACTCAAGTCCATTGAGTCAGTGATGCCATCCAGCCATCTCATCCTCTGTCATCCCCTTCTCCTCTTGCCCCCAATCCCTCCCAGCATCACAGTCTTTTCCAATGAGTCAACTCTTCGCATGAGGTGGCCAAAGTACTGGAGTTTCAGCTTTAGCATCATTCCTTCCAAAGAAATCCCAGGGCTGATCTTCTTCAGAATGGACTGGTTGGATCTCCTTGCAGTCCAAGGGACTCTCAAGAGTCTTCTCCAACACCACAGTTCAAAAGCATCAATTCTTCAGCGCTCAGCCTTCTTCACAGTCCAACTCTCACATCCATACATGACCACAGGAAAAACCATAGCCTTGACTAGACGAACCTTTGTTGGCAAAGTAATGTCTCTGCTTTTCAATATGCTATCTAGGTTGGTCATAACTTTGCTTCCAAGGAGTAAGCGTCTTTTAATTTCATGGCTGCAGTCACCATCTGCAGTGATTTTGGAGCCCCCCAAAATAAAGTCTGACACTGTTTCCACTGTTTCCCCATCTATTTCCCATGAAGTGATGGGACCAGATGCCATGATCTTCATTTTCTGAATGTTGAGCTTTAAGCCAACTTTTTCACTCTCCACTTTCACTTTCATCAAGAGGCTTTTGAGTTCCTCTTCACTTTCTGCCATAAGGGTGGTGTCATCTGCATATCTGAGGTTATTGATATTTCTCCTGGCAATCTTGATTCCAGCTTGTGCTTCTTCCAGTCCAGCGTTTCTCATGATGTACTCTGCATATAAGTTAAATAAACAGGGTCACAATATATAGCCTTGAACAACTCCTTTCCCTATTTGGAACCAGTCTGTTGTTCCATGTCCAGTTCTAACTGTTGCTTCCTGACCTGCATACAAATTTCTCAAGAGGCAGATCAGGTGGTCTGGTATTCCCATCTCTTTCAGAATTTTCCACAGTTGATTGTGATCCACACAGTCAAAGGCTTTGGCATAGTCAATAAAGCAGAAATTGATGCTTTTCTGGAACTCTCTTGCTTTTTCCATGATCCAGTGGATGTTGGCAATTTGATCTCTGGGTCCTCTGCCTTTTCTAAAACCAGCTTGCACATCAGGAAGTTCACGGTTCACATATTGCTGAAGCCTGGCTTGGAGAATTTTGAGCATTACTTTACTAGCATGTGAGACGCGTGCAATTGTGCGGTAATTTGAACATTCTTTGGCATTGCCTTTCTTTGGGATTGGAATGAAAACTGACCTTTTCCAGTCCTGTGGCCACTGCTGAGTTTTCCAAATTTGCTGGCATATTGAGTGCAGCACTTTCACAGCATCATCTTTCAGGATTTGGAATAGCTCCACTGGAATTCCATCACCTCCAATAGCTTTGTTCGTAGTGATGCTTTCTAAGGCCCACTTGACTTCACATTCCAGGATGTCTGGCTCTAGGTCAGTGATCACACCATATTGATTATCTGGGTCGTGAAGATCTTTTTTGTACAGTTCTTCTGTGTATTCTTGCCACCTCTTCTTAATATCTTCTGCTTCTGTTAGGTCCATACCATTTCTGTCCTTTATCGAGCCCATCTTTGCATGAAATGTTCCTTTGGTATCTCTGATTTTCTTGAAGAGATCCCTAGTCTTTCCCATTCTGTTGTTTTCCTCTATTTCTTTGCATTGATCACTGAAAAAGGCTTTCTTATCTCTTCTTGCTATTCTTTGAAACTCTGCATTCAGATGTTTATATCTTTCCTTTTCTCCTTTGCTTTTCGCTTCTCTTCTTTTCACAGCTATTTGTAAGGCCTCCCCAGACAGCCATTTTGCTTTTTTGCATTTCTTTTCCATGGGGATGATCTTGATCCCTGTCTCCTGTACAATGTCACGAACCTCATTCCATAGTTCATCAGGCATTCTATCTATCAGATCTAAGCCCTTATATCTATTTCTCACTTCCACTGTATAATCATAAGGGATTTGATTTAGGTCATATCTGAATGGTCTAGTGGTTTTCCCTACTTTCTTCAATTTCAGTCTGAATTTGACAATAAGGAGTTCACGGTCTTAGCCACAGTCAGCTCCTGGTCTTGTTTTTGCTGACTGTATAGAGCTTGTCCATCTTTGGCTGTAAAGAATATAATCAATCTGATTTTGGTGTTGACCATCTGGTGATGTCCATGTATAGAGTCTTCTAAGGTTTAAATGAATTTGACTTTCTGTCGCTTTCAAAAAATCTCATCCATTATGTTAACTTACCTAGAACACTTTTTTCCTCAATGCATTATATCCAAGTATAATATTTAAGAAGATAAAAATATGTGACTCTAAAAGTAATATATGATGAGCAGTTGTGAAATATTTGTTCAATTCCTTAATGAGCACAGTAAAGCTGTTAGAAAGCATCTACCAGTGTTATGGTCAGTGAAAGAAGGAACTCTAAGATTAGTTGTAGAAGGTGATTAATATTTTTCAGGTAACTAAAACAATAACTTTCCAGTTTGTCTTCTCAATCTGACAAAAATAATTTGTGATTCAATAGGAGAAAAATTATTTGCAACATGTCAATATTATGTTAAATAACATCTAACAATACAGAGCATGGTATGATATTTACATTAAGCAAAAGACTAAATAAAAGAGGAATTACATATACCTAGAGATGACTCAGGCTTCCCTGTTGGCTCAGACAGTAAAGAATCTACCTGCAATACAGAAGACCTGGATTGGATCCCTGAATTGGGAAGATTCTCTGGAGGAGGGCATGGCAACCCACTCCAGTATGCTTGCCTGGAGAATCCCCATGGACAGAGGAGACTTGCTGGTTACAGTCCATGGGGTTGCAAAGAGTTGGACACAGCTGAGCAACTAATCACACAGCACAGCAATGAATCAGTAGTGGCCCTATTAAATCACAGAAACACCATTGAGTAATATTTGCCTTCTTATCTTTTTTGGATAATTTTTCTCCATACTTACTACTTTATTGAAGGAAGGAAGTTATAACTGCCTATCATTTGACAATATGGTGAGTTGTTTATAGAATGCTTCTTTATCCAATTCAAGGATAGAGGTTTTCTAACCCTAGATTAAAACCTGGAGGTTACCTTGAAATGTGACCTTTTCCCAACTGTGATATCCAGCATCAAACATCTACTATTGGTTGATGGGATGAAGTGGGATCTCCTTCAGATAAGACTATTCATATTATGTAGACAAATACAATTCAACATCATTGATGAGTTTAGTACGTAGCCTAACACTGACCCTCTTGTACCCTACCATATGCCCTTTCCCTGGCTGTTTTTATCACTATATTTCCCTTGAGTGATTTTGCCACCAAGAATGCTCCATCTACTTATTCTAGGCACAAAATGAACACAGAGATGGCTGAAATGGAATAAGGAGAGAGCAAGCTTCAGTTTTAAGAGCTGGGACAGTCTGCCTGTCCCTGCTGCTGAAGTGTTGTCAGCTGCCAGCCCTGGGGTCCACACACGTCCTGTGGGCTCAGAGAGAAGAAAAGCAGAAGGGGGCAAAAGATCACAGATATACTTCACGCTCTTGATATGTAAAGATTTTGAAAATTCCTATGATTTCTTCCTTAGTTGTCAAATGTCAAAACAGAGAAGTGAGTTGAAACCCTACCGAGGACCCATCATAAGGCTGCCCACACATTTGCCCCACACACCCTCAAGGCCAGCCACTCACAGACCAAAGGGACACTGAGAGTCAGAACCTTCCCTGATCATCGTGGATTGGGTTAGGTCTCCAAAGTCACAAAAGGAGGAGTTTAGAAGAAGAGGATCAGCAGCCACTGTTGGGGACCTGCAACCCTTCACTTGGGAGCTTCCCAAACAGGAATAACTGCAGACAGAGGAAGACATTTCCCTGCTTAGTTCTTGGGGCAGCCAGGAAAACACTTGGCATGGCCAGAGCTCCTGGCCATCCCCTCTGATCTATGGAGCTGAGTCCCTACCCTAGTATCATGCGATGTGACTACTGACATTGTGGGTTCAGACATGGGGGGCTCATCTTGAGAGGCAGTTTTTCTTGTCACTTCCACCACTTCTGATGTGAAATGTTCTGATTTCTAGGCACCAGCAAGGTTCTCTGGGAAGAATTCTCAATGCAGCGCTGTATGGTCTCTTTTGGCCATAGGAATTTAGCCAGTTGAGATGAGTCATCAGTGGTCTCGGGTGCCATGGGGGCTCCACTGATGATGCTCTGTGTGTTGCTGATCCTGGAGACTCCATGCCCAGGAGTGGGAATGCTGCCAAGGGAGCTTAGCATAGACCCAGGTCCCCAAGAGAGGCTGAGAGAAATGATGACTTGTATAGTCAGAATGGAGGTTGTGTGCTTAAAACTTTGCATTTCTGTGCATGGAAATACAAAGAATTGCCCTTCCCCGGGGGGAAATATAAAATTACTGAGAAGTTTTGCTACTTTGAAAAGACTCTGGATATGTTAAATAAACCAGACTGGGAGCCAAACTTGAGAACTTACTACAAGACATGGGAAAGGTGAAGGCCATGGATAAAGAGCTGAGATGCTACATTTCTTTACTTGGGCTTAAACCAGATACTTACAGAAAACACAGGAAGGAGAAAAATCTCAATGTTTACAAGTTCAGCTGATGGCTGACATAAGCAAGACTAAATTTTTTTTTTAGGAAATGCATCAAAGTAAATGTAACAAGACTACAACCAAAACAGCCTTCAAAATCCATCAGAAGAATGGAGAACAGCTTCAGATAGCAGTAACAGGAACTTTGGAGGTAAATTCCAATCTTCAGAGAAGCATAAAGCTGTTTTCATAAGACTCAAAAATGGAAGGGAAGAATGGGTAAATGTAATTTAGAAGCAAAGAAAAAAAAAAGACTCATAAAACCTTGCCTTTGGAGTGAGTTCTTAATAATAAAGAGAGTCTGATCAAGCCTCTAAGTGAACACTTGCTAGAGGTGAGTGATTGGGCTGCTGTGCTTGTGGAAAGAGAACATGAACTGTGGAAACCTGGAGCAGCATATTCCAAAGGCATGGAGAATGGAGACTTCTTAATTCATAATGGCAAAAGACTGCTGATTTATGAGACTGATTTAATACTAGTTCACACTCTCAAAACCAGGCAGCAGATGTACACAAAATTACCTTCAGAATCTAAAGTTATCAATGCACTTAAAAATTATCTGCATTCATTGCAAATCTCCAACCAAGAAAGATTTGCTGCATTAAGAAAACACTCAGGTAGAAAGGGAGAGGCAAAAACTCCAACAGAAATAACACATCCTTGCTGAACTTCATCAAGGGAAAAAAATTTTTTTCATGCAGTATTTAATTTAAAGAGAATTTATTCCATTTAATGTAGAGGAGAAGTGTCCAATCCAGCTGAAAACATCAGTGCTACATATGAACAGCTATATACTTATAAAATTCAAGCAAAAATTATTTCAGAAAAGTCAAAAAGAATAGCTGGGTATTATTAAAACCCTTTTAAAAAAATTATTTATTTTGATATTTGGCAAAACTAATACAATTATGTAAAGTTTAAAAATAAAATAAAATAAAATCATGAAAAAAATTATTTATTTATTATTATTATTTTTACTTTACAATATTGTATTGGTTTTGCCATACATCAACATGCATCCTCCATGGGTGTACACGTGTTCCCCATCCTGAACCCCCCTCCCACCTCCCTCCCCATACCATCCCTCTGGGTCATCCCAGTGCACCAGCCCCAAGCTTCCTGTATCCTGCATCAAACCTGGACTGGCAATTGGGGAGAATGGTATTAAAACATGTATAATATCATATTAAAACCCTTTTATTTCAAGAAGTCACAAGCTTATTTTACAGGAAAAAAGAGTTCTGTTAGCTCAGAGAAAATAACATAACAAAGCAGATGTATGCATGGTATAAAAACTGAGCAAGAAATCTTTAAATTTCTTCAGAACCTTTAATTCTGAAAATTATCCTTCCATTCCCAATTTCCTAAAAAAGCACGTTTTATAGGGGCCTGAGACTACAACCAGGAACCCTCCACACAACAGATCCCTGAGGAAGGAGAAGCATCTGGCTTTGATGGTTGGGAATGGAAAGGCCATGCCAGACATCTACCAGTTGTCAACCCCAGGCTCCCTCCAGTCTGGCCAACTCGATCCTGGGCTCAGTAAGTCCTCCAGGAGAGAAAGACAGAGCTGGATAGTTAAAATCATGATCTTAACAAGAAAGCATGTAAATAAACACTGAATAAAAAAGGGAGTCAAAAGCCTAGAAAGAAGGCAAGGAGTCAGAATAAAAGCCTTCACATAGCTGACAGCTAAGATGGCCAAGACTAGTCCCTATCTTCCACATATTCCATTCCACAATACCAGGCATGGCAACTGAAGACGCAGACAGTCATTCACCATAAGGGTGAACTGTCCAACAACAAGAGCTGTCCACAAACCTGATGGACAACTCTTCCTGGAGATCTTTGTCCAGATTTCCCTTTAAAGGACTTTAGGCCCTCATAAGACATTTAATAATTTTTTTTCTTTCTCAGGAAATTAAGTAGAAATAAAGAACTATGGTTATCAGTACTTAATCTTGAGTAATTCATACCACAGTCTTTTTCAGAAAGGTAATAATCACAAGTTAATCATGCAACATTCTCAAAGTCTTATGAAATAGCTATCCTTAAACTATGCAAGTTTGATACTTAATGTGTTCCTAAAAGAAATGTAGACTTACTGTATATAAGGTACCTGAGTCTTGATTGCCCCTAATTACTGCCAATAATTTCAAGAGAGGTTATCAAAAGGCCAAAGTGACCACCCCTCCTCCCATGATTCACAAGTTCAGGGGCAAGTCTTCAAAAGGAGAACTATTCAGATCTAATCAGACATGTAAAGAAAATTCTTACCAGCAGAGGTTAAAATATTATGGAGCTATCTCAGTATATCATAAGATTTGAGTAGACAATCAATGGACAATAGAAATACCTTTTGACTTGCCTCTAGTGAAGGAAATAGCACTACACTCCAATATTCTTGCCTGGAGAATTCCATGGGCTGAGGAGACTGGTGGGCTCTGGTCCATGGGGTCCAAAGAGTCACAACTGAGCGACTAACACTTTGACTTGCCTCTAGTCAGAAAATTCTACCTTGTTCAACATTTGAAAAGAACTAAATGGGCTTAGTATTGCGAAGAAAACCCACTAATTATTGCTATATGCTTTTCTGCTACCAATTCTGTAATAGCAAGCTCCCTGTAACTATTTAGCATCCAGAATTAAGTGTCCAAAAACCTTTCAGAGATCTCTATATATTAATAGAATGATGAGTTGGACCAAATGACCTTCTCATGGTCTAATGAACCTTCCTTTTCTCCTTTCCTTTTCTGCTAACTTATAGATTTTTCTATTTCCAGTTAGCCCACTTTCATTGGATTCTGTCTGAGCTGCCTTTTACCCTAAAAACTTACATCTTCCCCTTTCAATTGCTTATAATTTAATTCTTATGCCATTGCCTTTTCTGTTGTTAAGCTCCAGTCTTATTTCTCAAAAGAAACAAATCATTTGAACAATTACAATAATTTGAACAATAATTTGAGAAATAATAATTACAAGTTCAACATTAGGTCACCCCATTAGTTAGGAAAAGGTAAACATGATATATTGTTGAAAACATCATCAGGATATATCAAATGACATTATGCTGGTATTTTCAATGAAGTCTTGTCCAGCTACTCATAAATTTTATCCACAGGTAGCTTATTTTTAACCTATGGTCACAGCCCTTCATTCTCTGGTAGCCAAATACAAGGGCTTCCCCGATGGCTCAAGTGGTAAAGAATTAACCTGCAATGTAGGAGCTGTAGGTTCAATCCCCAGGTCAGGAAGATCCACTGGAAGGGGAAATGGCAACCCATTCCAGTATTCTTGCCCGGAGAATCCCATGGACAGAGGAATCTGGCGTGTGTGCTACAGTCCATGCATCACAGAGAGTCAGACATGACTGAATTGACTTGGCATGCATGCATGCGGCCAAGCACAAAAATATATATGAATGAAAGCTCCTAAACAAAATTAACTTTGTTTCAGAAATAATGCCTTCTTGGCTTTGTGTAGATTGTTGGAGGAGGTCATTGAGAGGATGTGACTGCTGATTCACCCAAGAGTAGGACCCAGGCAATCAGAGGCTCCTCATCCATCTACCGCATCCTTGAAATATAGGGGTCAGCCACCATTCCCACACTAGGAGTGGTTTCAAGGACAAGGCCTTGAGAGACTAATGTGTTACCTTAACCTGGTTTGTCCCATAGTCTCTATTATGTAAAATTGAATATACATGATTTTTAGGAAATATATACCACATTATTGAAGAAACAGAACAAAATTTAGTGTTTTACTGTAAATAATCCAGGCGATTATTTTAATTTTCTCTTCAATTTATATATAAAGATATCAACGAGATACCTAAAAACACATATCAACTTATTAGGCTTTCATTTTATGGATTCAGATAAATGTAGATATGTAGAGAAACAGTGATCAGATATCCCTTTTCTCAACAACATAGTTTAATTAGAGTGCATTAGTGTGTACAATGCAGACACTTAAACTCAATTTTGATAGACTTTAAAACTGAAGTACGTAGCCATCCTGAAGTAATTTGGATGCAACCAGCTGAAACTGTACGAATGGTGCAAAGGTAAGAGACATGGAAAATTGGCTTTCTATTTAAAAATACTGAGTGGGACTTTTATTGTTAAAAATTATACTTTGGAACCCAGTTCAGGCTTAAAAGCACACTTTTTGTGGCAGCAATTCTCATGATGGTGACATAGGAGCCTCCTAGTTTCCCTAGGAAGATCCCTCTTCCCAAAGAAACACAGAAATGTGCAACTACACACAGCTATTTTAGAAACTAGCTGAGTAACTATTACACATCAAGCAAATGAAAAAATACCCACATGGAAACAGGTAGCACAGGCTGAGACACACACTTGCTATAAACTCCACACTCAACACAGTGCCAGACATTCTAGAGGGGTACCCTCAACCCCCAGCTGTAGGGACACGGCATACTGAAACTTACAAGATGCAGCAAAAGCCGGAAAGTTTATAGTGATAAACACCAATGTTAAGGAAAAAGAAAGAACTAAAATAAACAGCCTAACTTTATACCTCAATGAACCAGATAAAGAACAAACTAAGCCCAATATTACCAGAAAGAAGGGAATAACAAAGATCAGAGCAGAAATAAATGAAATAGAGACCAGAAAAAAACAAAAAAATGCCAACAAAATTAAGAGCTAAGTTTTGAAAGAGTAGAAAAATGACTAACCTTTAGCTAGAATAAGGAAAAAATGAGAGAAGACTAAAGTTAATGAAATTATAAATGAAAGAGGAGATATTACAACTGACACTACAGAAATACAAAAGACCATAGAGACTATTATGAAAAATTATAGGCCAACAAATTGGATAACCTGAAAGAAATGGATAAATTTGTAAATTAAGATCCTACCAAGACCAAGACATGAAAAAATAGAAAACTTGAACAGCACCAATAATGAATAAGGAGATTTCATCAATAATTTACAAGAAAAAAAAAAAAAAAAAAACTCTTACCAAAGCCCAGAACTAGATAGTTTCACTATTGAATTCTTTCAAATATTTAAAGAAGAATTTTATTTTATTTTGTCAAATGTATTTCAGTAAAGCTGAAAAAAACCTTTTTATTTCTAAAATGGTATAGAATCAACATTCAGTTGAGTTTCTTGGTAACATTTATTCCATTTAGAAAATACTGAAACATTGAAATTAACCCAGATCCTGCATTCTTGTTTCTTTAATAAATTAAAGCATTCAATTATATCAATAAGTAATGTTCTAACTTTAATCAATAGCAAGTATATTTTTAAAATACTGTTTTTATTTACGGAATGAATTCATGATTTCCTATCAAGTATCATGCAATCATTTAATCATTTCCTACCAAAAAAATCATTCAACCATTTCCTCATAATGAAATTATTTTTATCAAAGAATTAGCAATTAAAATCATCAATATTAAAACTCATTGTAGATTTCAAAATAATGCTCTCTAAAACTTTAAGGTTTTTCTTTTCATTCAGGAAAATCTTTACAATTATCTGCTTACATTAAATGCCCATTTAAAACATTTTTTGATTTCTATATCACAGTTTAAGAAAGAGGTGCTCACTTTAAAAGTATTTAAAACATCAGAGAAATCAATAATATATTTATAAAGAATATAACATAATAATTATTAGTAGGCTTTAAACAGTTATCTTGTAGAAAACCTAAACTCATTTTAATCTCAAAAGAACCCTGTGATGGTAAAGTGTCTGCCTATGATGCGGGAGATCCGGCTTCAATCCCTTGGTGGGGAAGATCTCCTGGAGAAGGAAATGGTATTCCAGTATTCTTGCCTGGAAAGTCCCATGGACGGAGGAACCTAGTAGGCTACAGCCATGGGGTCGCAAAGAGTCGGACACGACTGAGCGACTTCACTTGTTACCAAAGAGGAAACTCAAGAAAGAGTAAACAATCAAGTTCCCAAACTCACGGCTAGTAAATGGTAGAACAGATGGGAAATGTACTCAGAGATTAGGACTTGTGCTTTTAATCTCCATACTTTGATGGTTCTCTGTTAATAGTTTATTAGATTTTTGTCTTAATCCCCAGACAATTACAAAATTAAAACATTCTAAGTTAGATTTTGCTTCTTTAATGGTTTTATAAATAGAAGATATTTATGATTTCCTCAGGAAACCAATAATTTTTTTCCAGTTGAAATTCATCCAACAGAAGTAAGATGCATCAGGTACCCCTATGGATTTCTTAAAATGGATGGATACAAGTATTTACGGAGGACAAGATTTGAAAGTACTAGATCTCAGAGATTGCTCTGGCAATGTGAGAAAGTCATTATTTTCTGGCTCACCAGTAATTTATTTTGAATTTATTAAATTCACTGATGTGTGAACTGGTTATCAAAACTTGATAAACAGTTTATAAATCACTTTGAAGTTGGCAGAAATAAATATTAATGAGTCAATTTTCAAGGAATTTAAAGTCAGTTTCTCCTTCTGTCGCCGTAAGTTAAAGAATCGCAGTTGTTTTACTTGGAAAAGAATCTACAATTCATTAGTAATAACTTATGCTTTTTAAGATAGTTATAGGACCATTTATTATATGAAATATAATTAATTGCTTAAAAGAAAAGAATGCTCTTTGAAAATCCACCAAGGAGTTTCCATATAACAAAAGTATTGCTTAAAATGTATTTATAGAACACAAGTTTGATGATTCTAATCCTTTAAGATAGTAAAGTAACCTGCTTCACCAAGGTTTGATCAGGGTTGGCCCCAGAATTGGAAAAGAGAAAAGCAAATTTCTCAGGGACCAAGTAGCTGTCAATGTCAGAGCCATATATCACACTTAAACCACCATTTCCTTCTTTATGCAGGATGAAACAGACTCAAAGGCTTTTAGGAACTTGTTCAGGCCACATGAATAATGAGTAGCAAACTCAGGATTTGAAAACAGGTTGTATTTGACTCTTCCTGATCCCATGTTATGTAGCACACCAGGCTCCTCTGTCCATGGAATTCTCCAGGCAATAATACTGGAGTGGGTAGCCATTCCCTTCCCCAGGGGATCTTCCAACCCAGGGATTGAACCCAGGTCTCCTGAATTACAGGCAGATTCTTTACCATCTGAGCCACCAGGGAATTCTGAAAACATGTCTCTCTAACTACAAACTTATGTTAGTTTAGCTTTTGAAATTGAAAAAAAAATTAGATATATAGTAATATACAATAATTTTCTACATGGTAGATTTTAAGGATACAAAAAGGCACTCCAAGGCTCCAAAAGACAAAAGAAAAAGAATCTTAAAAATCTGTGTATCTATCTACTTATCTATCTATATATAAGAAAACTCTGGCCCCAAGAGATTAGATGTCTTGTCCCAAATTAGTAATTCAAATCCGGGCTTCATTTCAGATTTTCTGTACTTGTTTTCCTTCTGGAGATACGCAATATCATAATATTGATATTTTGTTTCCTAGACCTAAATGCTTATTCCTCACTAACTATGAAGTATATGAAATCTTAGAAGTCTTTTGAGTTGGCTTATTATATCTCTTGGAGAAGGCAATGGCACCACACTCCAGTACTCTTGCCTGGAGAATCCCATGGACAGAGGAGCCTGGTGGGCTGCAGTCCATGGGGTCGCTAAGTGTCGGACACGACTGAGCGACTTCACTTTGACTTTTCACTTTCATGCATTGGAGAAGGAAATGGCAACCCACTCCAGTACTCTTGCCTGGAGAATCCCAGGGACGGGGGAGCCTGGTGGGCTCCCGTCTCTGGGGTCGCACAGAGCCGGACACGACTAAAGCGACTTAGCAGCAGTAGCAGTAGCAGTATTATATCTCTTGCAGAAGTTCTGGTACATGTATGATCTCCCTAAAAGGATGAGAGATTGCAAAACAACCAGGACAACTGTATATGGTTGGGAACCTTATTGGCTGTGTAAGGATACCCAGGTGAGTGGATTGGGAATAAGAGCTGAACTCCAGCTCACACTCTACTTGTGAGTCCCATCCACCTAAAGAGGGTACCATTTCTAATTTGCATGAAGGTACCATATTGGCTCATACGGTGCCAGGAGGACCTTGAAAGTTAGGAAGGAAGTGGGGTGTATATGCCTGGACATCAAGGTTTTCATATCCAATTTGTATTGGAAATTAATGAAAGGAACAGACTTATAAAGTCAATAATGAGAGCATTTATTAATTCGGTAAATAAGGGCTAGGGTGGGGAGATGTATTCTGTTATTGCTAAGGAGCATAATTTTCTTTCAGGACAAAATATTTAGGATAAAGAGCAGCAGCATGTTCTACTTCACTGTATGGGATATAAAAACTATTACTAAAGGTGCCTGAGAATATTTCTATAGAATGTGAGAGAAATAGGAAACTCTTATGTCCTTTGATTTAATTATTTTGCTTATTAAAGCCTTCTTGGAATAAAACACCATGATGCCATATACATCATAGTTTAAAAAATCATCACACCATCACTGTCCCAGGTTCTGGAAAGTCTCCGAAGAAACACTTTTGATAACAAGTCTTCATTTAATGCCTATATAATTGGTGTTTTCTATTTTAAAGCTGAATACTTTTGAAATACCAATAATATCCATTTTTGGAGTACCAGGCAGGATACTAGGTAGTATGCCTAAATGATTGCCTATCTTCCCCAAAAAGAATACTCCAAAAGTTATTTGTTACTATTTTCTTCTTGTCAGTGAGAAAACTGGGGCTCAAAGAAGCTAAGAATTAAGAATTGAGAATTAATGGAAGAGTGCAGAATCACATTTATGCTGGTCCTGATTTTAAAACCAAGCCCTCTTTACCTCACTGAACTAACCCTATAAGAAGGCCACTGCTTAGAGGAGAAACTGGTATTTTAGCTAACCAAAATTTTGATGTGTCATGTAAAATATATTTAGAATTGAATATGACAATATGACAACTCATACATTCTCCTACTATTTCGTAAAGTATTATTAAGCTGTCATAATTTAAAGTATATAATGTAAATTTATTTTAATTGGAAGTTTATTAAAAAATAAAGATTTTTATGAAAAAAATAATAAAGTATATAATGATGTGCTTATAATCAACTCACTTTATGTATATAGCTAATGCACTCTAAGAAAGCAGGAAATTTTGAGTGGATGCTTACCTGTTCCGATAACTTCTGTCCATCAAGGTGAGCCTGCATCACAGCATCATTAACGAGCAAGTGGAAGTTCAGAAGCACATGTTCAATGTCATAGGTTCCATGCATGGTGTCCGACAGCTCTTCCAGTGACCGGATGTACACATGCCAGTGTGGGTTAAGCTCTGCCACATGTGCCAAGCAGCCTCTCATGACGTTGAGGCAATACCCCATGCAAGGCTTAGTGAGAGCCAGGCCTTGGCAGTGTGGGCAGTACTGCATCCTCAGCAGGGCTCTGCCACACTCTTTGGAGAACTGCAGATGGTCTGTGGTATTGATGACTTCAATGCCCAGGTTCAGCGCCTGCAGAAACGTGCGACTGGGCAGCAGCGACCGCCCCATCTGTCCCAGCACTCTTTTGGGAATATTACCAAATGGGCTAATGTCCCGGCGGGCCGTCCGGATGCATTCTGAGTATTCCAGGGAACTGTCAGTCACACCAGGGTTAATGAGATGATTGTACACCAGAGGGAAAAGACTGTCAAAGAATCTGTTTACAAATTCTTCAGGATTAACATCCGCACCAAATAAATAGAGCCCTACATCCGTGAAGAGCTCCTGGGTGGAAGCGGCGGCCTCAAGGGCCATGTTCCTGTAGGTGTTGCAGAAAAGTATGCTGGTGTAATTTTCTGCTTGTCTGATGAGAGTTTCGAGGGTTTCTGTAACACAAGCAGAAGTAAAGGATGAAAAGGCTTAGTATTCATATTAAAACTGGTCATCCGTCTGCTCCACACAGTAAATGAGCTCAATGCAGCAAAACTAACCTAAGGATCTAAATGATCAGCCTACTAAACCCAATTGTGCTTTCCCAGGAAAATGACTGGTGGAAGGCGGGCATCATGCACAACACACACATTTTATAGATAGGTATTTCCTAGGATCAAACACAAAAAGTATAGAAATCAAAAAGAAGTTATGGGTAATAGTAATTTCTTATTAATTTTATTCATAATTGTTTATAACCCACAAATGATAAAAAAAAAAGTGTCACTAAGAAAACAATTTACATTCATGAGTTCAATCTTTACTAAAGAAAATGACATTAAAATTTGATTTAGCATCTACTGCATTTTTTATGGTTTCTCTCTTTTTCTTTTTCAGAATGAAAGCTAGTAGATCATAAACTAGTTACTGTAAACAGAGGTTAAATTTCCAAAGGGAAACCTGAACATCATCAGGCCTCCTAGAAGGTTCAAATTAAAAGAAAATAAAGCATTTCATGACTAAACCATCCTTAAAATTGTCAAACCTTATTAAGAAGTGAGAAAGTCATGAGTCATATTAATTGATGGAAAGAAGTGTGTGACCACCTTCTGAACTGTCTTGAGATCTTTTGTTTTTATCATCTTACTTTACTGTGGGACATTTTATTATTTCTTTAACAAATGCTTCCAAGTCAATTTCTTCACAGAAAGAATGGAGAATAATTTATCCACAAATTAAAGGAGGCTGTAGTAATCAACAGGGCTCCCCTGGTGGCTCAGAGGTGAGGAATCCACCTGCCAGTGTATGAGACGTGGGTTCAACCCCTGGCTTAGGCAGATCCCCTGGAGAACCCACTCCAGTATTCTTGCCTCAGAAATCCCATGGACAGAGGAGCCTGATGGGCTACAGTCCGTGGGGTCACAAAAAGTCAGACACAACTTAGTGACTAAAGAGCAGCAGCAGTAGTAATTAGCAAGTAAAAGCTGTATTTCAAAAATGATAGCTTTAGGCAACAATCATCTTGGATATCCTAGCAATTACAGTTCAAAAAATTAGCCTAAATATGATACTAGACTGTGTCAATATATAATTAGCTATAAAATACATCAATAAAATTATCTCCCATAACCACAAAATCTTACAGTAATTTTAAATTAGGTTGTAAAGACCATATCAAACCACTGATAAATTACAAAAAGAGATGAAATAACAGTAGAATAAAGTGAAATGATAAAAAAACAGTTACCGGGAGAGCTATTAATGAAGTGAAACTGTGTCATTAATATGCCATAATATCCTAAAAACCAGCAAAAAAAACACCATTTTTTTCACAGAGAATATATATAAGACACAATTTACTATGTATTCTAATTCGGAGATGGATTCGTATTGAGTTCCCAGCTTGAGTGTGATATATCAAGGTGCAGGCTATGGACTAAATGTGTGTCCCCCCAAAACTTCTTATGCTGAAAATTAATTTCCAATGGAATGGTATTTGGAAATAGGGGCTTTGGGAGAGTGATTCAGCCTGGGGAGCGGACCTCTAGTGGATGGGATTAGTGACTCTATACAAGAGACCCCCGAGTGTCCCCTTGCCCCTTCTACCAAATGAGGACACGGCCAGAAAATGTCCATTTATGAACCAGGAAGTGAGCTTTCACCAGACATGGAAACTGCCAGTACCCTGCTAAATTTCTGTTGATAAACCACCCAGTCTGGTATTCTGTTACAGCAGCTGAAACAGAGACAGTGCCTCTACACTACAATCAAAGGCAAGCAACACTTTCAAAGAAGTTGCAACTCTATTACAGCACAGACACTTCAAATAAGAATTTTTTTTAATTTGATGTTTAATGCACTTTGATAAGCCTCTATTCCATTTTGATGGCAGTTAACATAGACGTGATTAAACAGTAACATATAACTAGGCAGGACTCCTGTGCTTACCCTCGCCTCTCCAGCACCCACTACAGTATAAACTATGTATAAACTACACACTGTGCCTGTATGCTAAGTCGCTTTAGTCGTGCCTGACTCTTCGCGACCCTATGGACTGTAGCCAGGCAGGCTCCTGTGTCTCTGGAATTCTCCAAGCAAGCATACTAGAGTGGGTTTCCATGCCCTTCTCCCAGGGATCTTCCCAACCCAGGATCAAACCTGCGTCTCCTGCGGCTACTGCACTGCAGGCAGATTCTTTACTGTCTGAGCCACCAGGGAAGGCTTCAGTTGAGGTTAGCTACTCTGCCAATTGAGATTGTATTAAACATGAGGTTTTCCAACTGCCCTGATCAGCTGGGTTGTGTGGGGAAAGTACAAATCATGGGGTCTCTGCACTGAAATTCGGGAGTCTCTATGTGACAATCAGCCTCGGTTAGTCTTTTGGCTTGACCTGGTTTTGAAACTGCAATTATAGGTTATCTATGACATGTCCTCTCTGCAAGCATTCCACCACAGCAGTCTGACCTCAGAGCTGCAATCTCTACCACTACACTGTTTCTAAAGATCCACAGGAGTGAATGTGAAAGGGAAATTAAATCTTTGTGGTTGGAACTCAAATAAAACTGCTAGGATTATATTTTTTCAATAATACTGGATCATTTTTCTCAGCAATTTATGGCTATGAATTGTGAGGCTGCAAATGATTTTATTTACCAAAAATGGTTAAATAGCAATGCTTGCAAATAATGTAAGCTTTTTTAAAAGATAAAAATAAGGATAGATGTAAAGAAACCCATATATCACAGGCAGCTTTACATGCATTCCACCAGGTTTTCTAAGGCATGTACTCTAGAGGTATGTATTTGTGTTTGATACTGGCCATATGCCCTGTATGGTGAATGTAGAATGCTAGCCTAAGCAATGCAAGTGTTCCATCTGATTTCTGCTAACTCTAAATGATGAACAAACATACAATTTTTTATAAAAAAATTTGAGTAAAAAAGAAAACTTTATAAATTCCAATCCCATTAAGTTATAACCTACAATGATTCAGGTATATATGGAATTTATCTTTTCAGTTGTGTAATTAGTAGGTTTAGCAAGTTAATTTATTTTATAAAAGCAATATTGGGAATATATTTAATATTTAGGAGCATTCATTCAAAATAAAAATGAAGATATTAGTTTTAAATATTGTTGTTTCTTTACAGGACTGCACTATTGGCAGTAAACTAAGTTGACTACTGTTTGAGTTAGTAATTAAAAAATAAATTTCTATTAAAAAGTCTACAATCTTTATTTCAGACTGGTTTTCCTCTGATTTAGCTTTATTATTTAAACAAAATGATTAAAATCTGGTAAAAAGTTTAAAATCATATTACAGCAACACTTAAAATTTCCCCTTACTATTATATACATTAAAATTTTAGTTTTCTTAACTATATATTAATTTTACTACCCCTTTGAATAAGAGATTGCACACTCTGAAATATCAACGTTCTGATTAAATACTGAACACAAAATGGCTTTAAAAATACTTTTTACAATACAACTTTACAATATTGTTCACTATGCAATTAACTCATCACAATATAAGGATTCTTCTTTCAACCTATGTTGAATCAAATATTGACATAGTCCAGTTAACTGAATCCCCTAAACATATACTAGGCATGCGTTTTTGAATGTGTTCTTTGAAATGTTCTTAAATCCAATCAATGATGAGAACTGTTGCTCTGTATACATTTCTTCTTTAATGTCTAGAGATAAATATACTTTTGTGAATCTTGGACCTAATAAATTCAAAAATTTTAATTTATAAACACATAACAGAAACTGAACAATCTAGAAGTCAATAAATTGGATAATTTTGTTAGTGATTTTTCTGAAAAGTTCATAAAGTCAAAAGTCAAGTTTACTAAAATTACTTGTTTGTATTAACTCTGAATTTGCAAGAACTATCACTTTGTTCTACTTTGTTTACTATGAAGTTGTGTCCTTCCATTTTATGGAATTTACATTATGATTTTAACAAGAATTTAAACTTGTCAAAAGAACTGTCAAATGAACAAAGTATTTTGCATCTCTGAAAAAGAATAACTGACATTTAAATCAGCATTTATAAATCCAAAGGTAGGATGGGTACTGAATAATTAATCAAATCTACTTAATTATTAAAAAGAAACTATACATTGTTTTGACTATAAAATTTTAATAAGTAAAACATATTCCTTACTCAAGCTATATAAGTAATAGCTTTTTATTGATGTGCCAAAAACTGTAAGCTATTTAGAATAAACATTTGTAACATTTGTTTAAAGAGTTTAAGAAATAGTCTAGAAAAAATTATCTTCTTGCTGTTTTTCCATTGAGAATTTCAATAAGCTCTTCTTTTAAATGATACCAGATTAAGTCTACCAAGACAGGAAATTTACAACTTTCCTTTTAATGCCTAAAAATGGTTGATTGAATTGAAAACTGCAATCTAATAATTGAATAAAAAAACATAATTTCTCCCAGCTTTATGAGAAAATTAATTTATGTATTATCTCATTAAGTAGAAACTGAATTTGGAATGCATGAAGTTTTTCTTCAGGTACTTCAGTTTTCAACATTAACATTCTGTGAAAACTTAATAACAAAACACCTGTAACTAGAAGCTTTATATTAACTTTTTCCAGCACACATTCCCTTTAGAGACATTTTATTATAGGTACAAAGAACAACTGATATTTAAATCAAGATTTAAATTTAAATGAAATTGGTAGAGAAAAAAAATCAAATGATTTGAAATTAAATTTGACAAATTGCAAAATCAGTGAAGATTTACACTCAGGTAGGTTTTTTGCAATGTGAGAAACAATATTTATGGGGCTTTTTACTGCTTTAAATATTAAGTTGATTTCAAAACTAATGATCATGAAATAATTGCTATAATAACCTCCCCACCATGACATGAACAGACATTTTATGACCCTTTGCATTTTTCATATTTTTATCATTTTCTATATATGAACATTTTAAGATACAAAATTTGAAGAGACTTTTATAATTTAAGGCCACAGACATCCTCAAATATAGCAATGAAAAAGATGAAGAAATATTAAGTCATATCAATTATGGATAATCAGATGATCTTACAATGTATATCTGGGTTGAAGAGAAATTTTTAGAGTTAGTTTACATATTTGTGCATTACAATTCTCAAGTCACAGATTTTGTTACTGTAACAGATAATTCATTACTATTCTGCTATATTAGAGCTAGTTTATGCCAGAGAACTATGTATCCCTCTGTACTGCCTTATGGATAGATGAATAGATAGCTAGATCATTTAAAGAGCAATTTATTGACCAGTTTTTATTACAGACATATTACAATGAATTGTAGTTCCTCCTGCTCTTCTTTCTTTGCAAAAAGGCCTTCCAATGATTTTAAAGTAGTCACATATAATAATTCATTTAATTATCAGAAGGCCACAAAAACTACTCTGAAGATATAATAAAATAAGCAATTACCTATTTCTCTAGTCTGTGTTTATACTGAATTCATCCCTATGATATTTGCAAATTTCTTTAATTTTTTCATATAATGATAAACTATAATAAAATATATAACAAATGTTTTCCAGAATATTAATTTAATGACATATTTTAAACATTATAATTTATAATTCTTTAGAAATTAGTCATCTATACCAACAAATAGTGAGTGCTATATTAATTTGTATCACCTAGAATTAACATGTTGGTAAGTAATCTAGTCTCTTAGGATAAGCACTGAATGGAAAAATGCTTTCTCAACTTTTCTCCTTCCTCATTTTCCTCCCCATCAATTTGGTATATCATGGTGCTTCATATTTACTTTTAATATCATTTTGTAATCATTTATTTTCTAAATGTCAATTTATGATATTAGCAAGAATTTAAACTCAATTAAGCATTTGTGTAACCAATAAAATCAGTGCCAAACAATGCACAGCAGATTGTTTCATGAATTATTGTGGGCTGAAGATTTTAAATCAAGTCTAAGCCTTCTAAGAATCTTTAAAGTCCAGAAACACAATCTAGAAACACAAAACAATCATAAGGAACAGTATCTCATTCTCTAATACATATGACCTTCAACTTTTACACAAAACAAGAAGTTGATATTCTTTTTGGTGTTTCCTCTCCCTCTTTTGCTTTTCAGTTAGTTTTATAATCTAACACACTGATCTCCTTTACTTCAATAAACAAAACCCTTTATGGTCACTCTCTCATAATCTTTACTCTCATTTGCTTATTCTGGCATATTGTCTATTCTGTCTGATACACTCACATCTAGTTTATTTTGCCACATAGTACTTGATTCATCCATTCAATCAACATTCTTGAGCAGCTTCTGTAGACCTCAAAGCTACAGCTAAAAACCATACAAATTTTTGTCATCATGTGGCTTAGAATCTAAAAGGTAGGAGAACATTATAAAAGCAAATAAATAAATATGACTTGTGTGTGAAGTTAAGTACTATAAGGAAAAAAACAGTAAAGGACAGGAAGTGATGTGGCAGTATGTTGGATGGCTTTAGGTCAATTTGTCCATAACCAGTTCAGTAAAAGACAATTAACCATAAGTAAATCATCTGATTGATCTATTACCAATGGCAAGCTTTCTGAATTTACCAAATATCTCTAAACTTTTCAAACTATATATGATGTTTCATCATTTGGAAAATTAAAAAAAAATGATGTTAGCAAACTGGTTTGGAAAAATTGACTTTTTACTGACTGACCATTTTATATAAGATGAGCAGGAAAACCTTCTCTGAGGCGGTAATGTCTGAGCAGAGACCTCAGTAATGAAATAGAACCAGTCAGGAGGAGAGGGGGTGTGGTTTGCAGATTCTGAGAAATTGGACTGCAAGGTGCTGAGCTGTGTAAGAAGCTTGTTGATTTTGGAAAAAACAGGCATGTCAGTGTTACTGGAGACCAGTGAGTGAGTGGAGAGAAAGGTCAGAGAAGCAGGCAGGGATCATGGCAGGCTCACAGAAACATGGAAAAGGGTTTGGGGTTTAATATGTATAATAAGAAGCTACAGGATAATTTTAAACGTGGAGGAATGTGATGTGGTTTGCATATTAAAGGATCTGGTTTGTACATTAAATTGTTGGAGCAGGGGCATGATTGAAAGCAGGAAGCCCAGGGAATGGTCTTCAGTAACACAAGTATAAAAATACTATGAGTGACAAGCACTGGGGGTTGTACTATAGCAGTTGTGGGGCAAGTTGCAAACGGACAGCATTGACCATATGTACTGCATGTGAGCTAAATCGCTGCAGTTGTATCCAACTCTCTGCGATCCTATGGACCATAGCCTGCCAGGCTCACCAGTTGAAGGGATTCTCCAGGAAAGAATACTGGAGTACCGCCATGCCCTCTTCCAGGGGATCTTCGTGACCCAGGGATTCAACCTGTGCCTCATGTCTCCTGCATTGGCAGGCAGGTTCTTTACTACCAGCGCCACCTGGGAAGCCCCATGTGCACTGAGGAACAGTCAAAAGGACTTACTGTCAAAAAGCAAGTGTAGGATGCAGAGGAAACAAAAGACAATTCTGAAGACTGGACCTCAGCACCTGGATGTGCACTGATGCCATTAACTCAGATAAGTAAGACTATGGCTACATCATGTTTGTGGTGTGAGTCAGAAATTAAAATTTCTATTTTGGACATGTTAAGATTGGTATAATGCCAATTAAAAATTCAAACGATGGGGAAACTTGAGGTTGGCGATATAGATCTGAGAAGGAGGAGTCATGGTGCTGGATGAAATAATCTGAAGAGAAAAGATAAGGAAGAGTGCAAAGACTGAGGAAAAGGAGAGCAGCCATCAGAAAGCATGAGAATGAGAAAGCAGTGAAGGAAAGGGAAAATGAGGAAAGTGGAGTCTGCAAGAAACCACGGGAAGAAAGTGATTCAAGAAGAAAAAAGTAATCCATCATCTCAATGCTATTAAGAGATCAACTGAGATGGGAATCACAATTGAGCATAGAAGCTGACAAGAGAGAGGCTCTTACTGACATTGCCAAAAGCTGCCTCAGCAGAATGTGAGCACAGAAGAAAATAGGAATTGAAGCAAGTATGGACAACTTTCTTGCAAATGTTTGCTGTAATCCAAGTAGAGAACCCAGGCCAGTGCCCAAGGGATTCGGGGTCAAAGGGTTTTGTGTTTTTTTGAAGAAGGAGAATTTACTGGATAGTCCTATGCTAATAGGAGTAATTTGATAGATAAATGAAAACTGATGGCTAAGGAGAGGGCATGGGAACTATGTGAGAAAATCCTTTGAATAAGAAAAACAATGTTATCTAGGAACATGGGTCTCCTGCATTGCATTGCACGTAGATTCTTTACTGTCTGAGCCACCAGGGGAGCTAACTATAATTATTCCTCTTTTTGAAAACTAATGAATATTATTGCTGTAGCAAAAATTATGGCACCCCACTCCAGTCCTCTTGCCTGGAAAATCCCATGGATGGAGGAGCGTGGTGGGCTGCAGTCCATGGGGTCGCTAGGAGTCGGACATGACTGAGCGATTTCACTTTCATGCATTGGAGAAGGAAATGGCAACCCACTCCAGTTTTCTTGCCTGGAGAATCCCAGGGACGGGGGAGCCTGGTGGGCTGTCGTCTATGGGGTCACACAGAGTTGGACACGACTGAAGCGACTTAGCAGCAGCAGCAGCAGCAGCAAAACTTAATGAAGAGCGAGCCCTACTGGGTTGTGCTAGAATCAAATAAGCTGAGTATATCCTAACATTTGGAATTAACTGAAAATGTCATCTTTATGTCTGAAAAATATATGTGAGATCTTTATCACCAAACACATATGGAGAAGGAAATAAAAACTCTTGCTCTTTTACCATATGCAACCCTTTTTTAAGAAGTTTATATTTGAAGAGACTGCAAAGGAAGATGCACTAGGATTTAGTTAGAATGAGAGTCAAGTTCCATGCAAGATAAAGTCTGAGAAAATGGGAATTGTTGCTGGTGATGGTCTGCAAATTCCATTAAGGAAGGGCGGAAGGTTTGGGCAGGCTGAGATAATTGACAGAGGCTTTCCTGAGCCACTGACATGGTTCAGAGGTCTCCTGCAACTTCTTCCTGACCAAGCGCAATGCTCTTCTAAGGCTCACACTCTCTCCATTACTCTAGTCCCTACATTTGGTGATAGTCTCTTCCATCTGAGTGATTTTTTTCCCCTTTCACTCATTCTTCTACATCCTAGACCGACTTTTCCAAAGCCATGGTTCTTGTTCTATATAACCTCACTCAAACAGTAGTAGACAGTAAACTCCCAAGCTAATGACTCCCAAATCTACATACATTGCTCAGTCATTCCCAAAGTTTTCACTGCAGGATCCTTTATATTCTTACAAGTTATTGAGAAACATAGCTTTTTACCTTGATGGGTTACACTTATAAATATATATTATTTTAAAACTATAACTTAATTATTTAAAAATATTTACTAATTATACCTAAAAATAAGCGGAGCAAACATCACATTAGAATAAATTATATATTTTGTTACACAATGACATGTTTTCCAAAACAAAATGTTTGTTGAAGAGTGGCATTATTTTATATTATTGCAAATTTCATTACTGCCTGGCTTAATAATCAAGAAGAGCTGTATTCTCATATCTGCTTCTGAATTGAATTTGTTATAACATGCTGTTTTGGTTGAGATATATGACAAAAATCCAGCCATTTACATATATGCAGTTGCCAAAGGAAGGTATATTTAATTGTCTTTTTGAATAATTGTTAGCTTTCTTCTTTGATGTTATACCAAAATTTGACAAGTGCTTAATTGTAATGTCCCATTGGTCTTTATTTCACTACAAATGGTTTGGTCAATTATGCATAATTTTGCAATTTATGCACTGACATTTGAAAAGTTTTGGTTCATGCATTATTCAAAATTTCCCAGTGCTGACACACATCATCATATCTGTAGGTATTAGGGAATTTTCAAGTTTATGATGACTGCTATACGTTCTCTAAAATTCCAATTTTCTCTTGAAAGATCAAATGCTATCACTGGCAACAAAACTATAAGTTGTTTTTCTTGAAGTGGCAGGTTCATCTTGTCCAAATTTGAGAAAATGTCTGCCAGGTATCCAAGTCTGAACCATCATATTTTGTCTGTCAATCATTTTTTTCCCACAAAAATGAAATATGTTCAGGAAAAAAAGTGACTAGTTCAGCTTGCAATTCAAACAATTGCATAAGTGCCTTTCATCAAGACAGCCATTACAATTCAGTATGCAGAAGATGTACTTCATGTATTCTCTTACCTCACAGGATACAGAAAATATATATATAATTGTGGGTTGACATTTAAAACTATTAATAATTTTTACAGCTTCCTCAGGACATTCTTCAATGAAACTAGATTTTATTTTTTCCTGCGAGTGTGTACATGTAAAGAATACAATGACTACAAGTACAGTTTGGTGGCACTAATTTAACTTGTGCTAAAGCTCTAAATGTTTTGCTCACTATTGTGTTTGCACTAACAGTGCAAAAGCCAGTACAGAGAAATAGGCAAAGCAAGTCTTAGGACTATGAAAATTGTTTTGATCTCCTATACATCCTAAAAAGATTTTGGGAACCTCAGATTACACTCAGAATTGATGTTGGAGCAAAAGTTATCTACCTAGAGATCGATTTTTCAATGCCTAACATCAACCTGAATCTCTCTTTGCCTGCTATTCCCTTCTACATTTCTCAGTATCTTTCTGACTTTCTCATCTCATAATCAGTATATATATACTAGCCTTCGAAGCATGCAGTCCTGAAACTTTTACTTCCTATTTCATCCTACCTTTCACCTATTTATTTAAACACAATGTTCACTTAAGAACCATGTCCAAATACTATCAGTTCAGTTCAGTTCAGTTCAGCCGCTCAGTCGTGTCTGACTCTTTGCGACCCCATGAATCACAGCACGCCAGGCCTCCCTGTCAATAACCAACTCCAGAAATTTACCCAAACTCATGTCCATCGAGTCGGTGATGCCATCCAGCCATCTCATCCTCTGTCATCCCCTTCTCATCCTGCCCCCAATCCCTCCCAGCATCAGGGTATTTTTCAATGAGTCAACTCTTCATATGAGGTGGCCAAAGTATTGGAGTTTCAGCTTCAGCATCAGTCCTTCCAATGAACACCCAGGACTGATCTCCTTTAGAATGGACTAGTTGGATCTCCTTGCAGTCCAAGGGACTCTCAAGAGTCTTCTCCAACACCACAGTCCAAAAACATCAGTTCTTTAGTGCTCAGCTTTCTTCATAGTCCAACTCTCACATCCATACATGACCACTGGAAAAACCATAGCCTTGACTAGACGGACCTTTGTTGGCAAAGTAATGTCTCTGCTTTTCAATATGCTAATTAGGTTGGTCATAACTTTCCTTCCAAGGAATAAGCGTCTTTTAATTTCATGGCTGCAGTCACCATCTGCAGTGATTTTGGAGCCCCCCAAAATAAAGTCTGACACTCTTTCCACTGTTAACCCATTATTTCCCATGAAGTGATGGGACCAGATGCCATGATCTTCATTTTCTGAATGTTGAGCTTTAAGCCAACTTTTTCACTCTCCTCTTTCACTTTCATCAAGAGGCTTTTTAGTTCCTCTTCACTTTGTGCCATAAGGGTGGTGTCATCTGCATATCTGAGGTTACTGATATTTCTCCTGGCAATCTTGATTCCAGCTTGTGCTTCTTCCAGCCCAGCGCATGATGTACTCAGCATATAAGTCAAATAAGCAGGGTGACAGTATACAGCCTTGACGTACTCCTTTTCCTATTTGGAACCAGTCTGTTGTTCCATGTCCAGTTCTAACTGTTGCTTCCTGACCTGAATACAGGTTTCTCAAGAGGCAAGTCAGGTGGTCTGGTATTTCCATCTCTTTTTAGAATTTTCCACAGTTTTTTGTGATCCACACAGTCAAAGGCTTTGGCATAGTCAATAAAGCAGACATAGATGTTTTTCTGGAACTCTCTTGCTTTTTCGATGATCCAGTGGATGTTGGCAATTTGATCTCTGGCAATTTGACCTCTTCTTAAACCACCACTTCTTAAAATGATCACCTCTTCTTAAACCACCTTTTCTAAAACCAGCTTGAACATCTGAAAGTTCATGGTTCATGTCCTGCCGAAGCCTGGCTTGGAGAATTTTGAGCATTACTTTACTAGCGTTTGAAAGTGAAGTAGCTCAGTTGTGTCTGACTCTTTGCGACCCCATGGACTATAGCCTACCAGGCTCTTCCATCCATGGGATTCTTCAGGCAAGAGTACTGGAGTAGGTTGCCATTTCCTTCTCCAGGAGATCTTCCCAACCCAGGGATCGAACCCTGGTCTCCCACATTGTAGGCAGACGCTTTAACCTCTGAGCCACCAGGGAAGCCCCTTTACTAGCGTGTGAGATGAGTGCAATTTTGTGGTAGTTTGAGCATTCTTTGGCATTGCCTTTCTTTGGGATTGGAATGAAAACTGACCTTTTCTAGTCCTGTGGCCACTGCTGAGTTTTCCAAATTTGCTGGCATATTGAGTGCAGCACTTTCACAGCATCATCTTTCAGGATTTGAAATAGCTCAACTGGAATTCCATTACCTCCACTAGCTTCATTCGTAATGATGCTTTCTAAGGCCCACTTGACTTCATATTCCAGGATGTCTGGCTCAGTGAGTGATCTCACCATCGTGATTATCTGTGTCGTGAAGATCTTTTTTGTACAGTTCTTCTGTGTATTCTTGCCACCTCTTATTAATATCTTCTGCTTCTGTTAGATCCATACCATTTCTGTCTTTTATCGTGCCCATCTTTGCATGAAATGTTCCCTTGGTATCTATAATTTTCTTGAAGAGATCTCTAGTTTTTTTCCATTCCCAAATCCCATAGACCTAAGCAAAGCAACACTATTTACATTATAGGGTCTCTGAAACATGCCTAAAAGGATATCCGAGTGCTAGAAAAGCCATGTTATCAAGTAGTGTGTGACTTTTTAAATTAAGATGAATCAGTTGGATTTATACTCCAACTACATAATTATACTAACCTCAATCTTTCCTTCTAAAGTCAGCTCTATACAATCCACAAGCTCAGAAAAGCAAAGGATTCCCAGATAATACTGCTGGCATCCTCTAAATAGCTATGGAGACTCTATTTACTTAATCATTGTATTTAATTATATTTATTTATCCCATTGGGGCTTACCTGGTAGCTCAGCTGGTAAAGAATCTGTCTGCAGTACAGGAGACCCCAGTTAAATTCCTGGGTCGGGAAGATCCCCTGGAAAAAGGAATAGGCTACCCACTCTAGTATTCTTGGACTCCCTGGTGGCTCAGATGGTAAAGAATCCATCTGCAATGCAGGAGACCTGGGTTTGATCCCTGGGTTGGGAAGATTCCCTGGAGGAGGGCATGGCAACCCACTCCAGTATTCTTGCCTGGAGAATCCCCATGGACAAAAGAGCCTAGTGGGCTACAGTCCACGGGGTAGCAGAGTCAGACACAACTGAGCAACTAAGTATATGACATTTAACTCATTATGTTAAATCACTGAAAGTCATTGATCATACTTATTACTTCTTGATCATACTTATCTAAGAAATATCTTTAATTTATATCCTCTTCTAGAACATTTTCATGGATTTCTTGTCCCCAAATAGCAAAGTATTAATAAATACAGATGTGTATCTAAGCATTTTATATCTTCCCCATTTCATAGTTTCTGGGATATTTACCTACAGCATAGTATTAAAAGTACATTTTTTTGTTTCTATTAGACATAAAGTAATGGGTAAGGAATGTCACTGTATAATACAAGAATAGTCACATTAATTCACTAAATTCACACTAAAGTAAAATATTCCAGTCTAACAGTTAAGCTCTAAAATTAGGAAACTAGAAAAAAAGAGGTTTTAATTCCACTCTGTAATCTCTTGATTTTAGAATATCTTAGCCATGGTCCTCTAGAACAGCTGGATCTCATTGCCAAGAGTCATGTTGAATGCTTCCTATAGTTACAGACTAGCAAACAGAAAGAAATAGATTGAAAGCATTCACTCCAAAGTTACAGGCAGTTTAATAAATATACTGTTTCTACCTTGACAAGAGAGTAACTCCCTTAGAAAGTAGGCAATCTTTTGGACCATTACATTCTTTTCAAATAGCAGGAGGAAAAATTGCAATACCTTCTGATAACTGAAATGGGTTATAAAGCACAAAATCAATCAGACCAAGAAGGGTCTGTTTTGCTACAACACCCTTTTCTACTTTCACTGATGTTATCAGAAAATTATTCCAATAGTAACATAATAAAAAACAGAAAGCACGGTATGTAACCATTATGTGATTTACCTATAGGATGCTAGCAGTCCGTTATGAATTTGCTGAAAATCTAATTTTTAAATTGTGCTCAAAAGGCATCTTTAAGAAATCTAAAATTTAAATAATTACGATTTCAAAGGTATAACTTTAGACATAATATGGATTTTCTTTTGAAAAGAAATCAAATCCCTCTTCAACAAATATTTGTTAAATAAAATTGATAAAGCATATTGGCACAATTTTATTGAACAAGGTCAAAGTATTTGAAATTTAAGTGTATCAAGAGTGCAAAAAACAAACATGACAGCTGTACTAAATTTCATCTCCCAAACGCCCCATGATCAGTTCAGGAATTTTAAGCTCTCTTCTATTACCCTATGACTGATTCATGTTAATGTTTGGCAGAAACCAACAAAATTCTTTAAAGCAATTATCCTTCAATTAAAAAAATAAAATAAAAACAAATACAAATAAGTCCTTCAGATAAAGAAGTTCTAGAACTTTTCTCATGTCCCACTGCTATGCTTAATTAATCAAAATATAGTATCTTGTAGCTAATGCATCAAATGACATAAAGTTGGAATTAAAATATATATCTTTTTTTTCTTTCCTTTGTTTTTATTGGAAATTGATTTTAGCTTTTGTGTGGAGGTATAGTCATGTGTCTGAAAATAATTAAAAAGTAGAACTTATCATTTAGGAAGATACTAATAAATATTGAGTCTTAAAAGAAGGATCGCATCATATTTTACTAACTCATGACTCATTCATTTTATTGTATTGCACTCATTCTTATAAATCCTATTATATTTCTTTCATATTGAATCTATTATCCATGATGCTTCTTATATCTTTTTAAAACAAACTCCAGTACAGTCATTAGCATTATTTATTGCAACAGCTTTTCCTGCTTTGTTCATGTTGCAGTTTACACTTGTCCTTGTGTGGTGGTGGTGGTGGTGGTTTAGTTGCTAAGTCGTGTCCGACCCATGGACTGTAGTCTGCCAGGCACCTCTGTCCATGGGATTCTCCAGGCAAGAATGCTGTCATTGTGTGCTATATGCCAAGTGCCAAGTTGCTTCAGTCATGTCAGACTCTTTGCGACCTTATGGACTGTGGTCCGCCAGGCTCCTTGGGATTCCCCAGGCAAGAATACTGGAGTGGTTTGCCATGCCTTCCTCCAGGGGATCTTCCCCACCCAAGTATCAAACCCACATGTCTCATGCCTCCTGCTCTGGCAGGCAGTTTCTTTACCACTAGGGCCACCTGGGAAGCCCACACCTGTCATTACTGCACTTCATTTTGTTTTTCTCTGTTCAATTTTAATTCAGATTCCATTCCCACATTCTCAAGCTGTTCCCTGTCCATCCATGCTGAATTGTTTTAGATGAATACACATTGTGTTCTTGATTCCATCAACAGCTGAAAGAGTACTGCACAGTCCTAGACCTCAGGAGATTAAGGGCCAGCAAACTCCCTGCTCTAACCAGACCACAGGACAGCTTCTTATCAAAACCATTAATACTAGCTTGGAAGTTTCAATAAAGTCACATTTCCCTCGCATATATTTTGTAGCACAACATTTTCAAAAGCCTCATTATAGTTAAGAAAATTGTTCATTATCCTCAAAGCACAAAGCCTGTTTTAATGTTCCAGAATGAGTAAATTATTCAGACAGGATTTATTGTGCATGAGGGATGGAATAGAAGAGGAAGAAAAAAAAAGCACTTGGTAAAGTTTTACCAATGATATTTTAGTAAGACACTTATATAATTCCATCTAGTTAAGCTATTCCAAGTTGCTACCTAGGGTACTGTACAGCTTTCAAGCTATACAAAAACTAATATTTTTTCATTATGTTTCTAAATATTAATACACATATTCTCTCCAGTATATGGGTCTATAAAGCCAGGTATGGCCTGGCATTCTGCAACATTAAATTAGCCAAAGGCTCGCATTGCCTATAGCACAGTTTCTTAAGCTATAATAGGCATAAAAATTTCTTCTGGCTTTTGATTCATTCAAGACATTTAGATTCAGTAGGTTGGGATGGAGTCCAGAAATCTGTTTTTAACAAGCATTGTAAAACCTGGCCTTGGTGTTTCTAGAAGTCTGAAGAGTGGGATATATAATGTTGTCTCTTGCATGGAGCCTGCCCTATTTTTCACTCTCATCGTGGCCACTTATCTTCCTCTCCCCTCCTTCTACCTCATACTCCCTTCGGCTTTCAACACACACAAAGTTGATGCTCACAACAGAGATGTGATTCTGTTTCACTCCTCCAAGTATTTATACATTCCCTTTCCTCTTCTATCCTTTTCTCCATGGAATACGTAAACACTCATGCTCCAGAATAAATGTCTTCTCATGCATTAATTTCCATGACCCATCAGGCTGCTAGCTGCATATTCTACTGTTACACCACTGTGTACATGTCATTGCGATACATAATGCATTATTTTCTAATTATGTGCTTATGTTCCCATGTGATCCACTGCATATATGGATTATGAGGTCAAGGACCGTACTTTATTCACCATATACCTCTCCTTCTGAGCACCAGGCCTGAAACATAATAGGCATAGAACAATTGTTTATTGAGCAAAAAATTAAATGTTACTATGGTGGTCCTTTCTCCAATATAGCCAACCACTCTAAACTCTTAGTTAAGTCAGAGAATTGTGAATTAAATGTGTCAAAGGTATATTTTATGGTTTCTTTTTTAAAATCATTGTGCTTACTGCAAATTTAGTTATGCTCTACTTGCTTAAGGAGACACCTCCTGTTTTACTGTATTTTGGTTTCTATACGTCCATTAGTTTTTCTCCCTACCTAACAATTCTTTTAATGTAATAAAAATAGTTCCTGGGAAAAAAGTCAGCAGTCATTGACTGTTCTGATTCACTATTCAGATGTTCAGATATATACAGTTAGTAAAAGCACAATTATTATTATTATTTTTTTTATTGTGAAGGGCAAGTTTCCCTGGATTAGTCTAGATGGAGAAACAAGTAAAATAAGTATTAGAAAATTTTATGTAAGAAAGGGGGATTGGAATTTGGGGTGGCCTTTGCTTGCTCCAGTTAGGAAACAATATGTGAAAAGAAATGTTTGGGACAAATGGCAGGGTGTTGAAAGGGGCTATGAAAAGACTTGGTAAGAAATTTCAACAGACAGGAAGGATTCTTAAGTGTCTAGAAACCAAAGCTTCTGCTTTACACTCAGATTCACCCTCACTATCCTCAATCTTTCAGTAAGTTTCTGTTATATACGACAAATGTGCATTTCTGTTATATACAACAAATGTGCATTAATGATGTACTGGGAGATTTGAAGGTGAAAGTCTCCACTTCTCTGCTCCTGTGATGTGGAAGTGAAGAAGAAGCAGTAACGTCAGGAAGGAAGAAAGGTGGCAAGTTCCAAGATGTCAGCAGGGGTTGGAACCTGGAGTTGGAAGCAGTGATATGAATGTAAGTTCTCTGGGAATACTTGCAAACAGTGGGGTGGGTCTTGAGTTTATTATAAGAAATTGTATAATGATTTAAAACATTTCATCTGGACTTTAAAAGGAAGCGTGAGCCCAGGAAGTGCTATAAATCTCCAGTTTACATGTCTACACAGATGTACAGAAGCCAACCATCTACACTTCCCAGCCATTGTCTTGCTTCCAGTTCTGGCTTTGCCATCTATCACCTGGACTTTGGGCAAGTTATTTAGCTTTTCCATATCCCCGTTTCCTTTTTTATAAAACAGCAACAGTGCCTACATCATAGCATCAACATTAGGATTGTATCAGCTAATTTTTTGAAAAAACCTTGAATAGTACCTATCAGACAGCCTTCTAATTTCTCTTAAAAAATAACATATATATATATATATATATATATATATAAAGCTATGAATGAAACTCTCATCTGCTTTCAGATTTTCTTCCCCATGTCCTGTACATAAATCACATTTACACTTGTATAATTACACAATCACAAAGCTGATGAAGTGATTCTTTAGAGATTTGCATATAAAATCTGTGGAATAAAATGTTATGATTATATTAATTAATGTAAAGTGCTTTTATTTCTTCATAAAATACTCCTAATATTCAGTCTTATGGTTGGGAGCAGGAAAAATGTAAAAATCAGGTCATAAACTCTGGTACAGGGAAAAGTCAAACTTGTCTCTTTGGGGCCTGGAAGAGGAGATGCAGAGGGGCGGAGCTATCACTTGGTACAGAAACTCTTCCCCTGTTGGAATTGTGCACACAGGAGCCAACACCTCCCAGGAGCACTTTTTTATCACATCATATCCTTTATTCATCCTTTGGTCTTCCCCTCTCAGCTGTGAGCTTCTTAGGAGCAGGGGATGGTATCCTTAGTAAGTATCTCTGGGTTCATTATGATGCTTTCTGCAAGTGTTTGTTTAACTGATCTGCACTGTCTTCCATTTTTCTTTTCGGCTAATCCCAGTGGTAAAGAATTCGCCCGCCAAGCAGAAGACATGTGTTCGATCCCTGGGCCGGGAAGACCCCCTGGAGAAGGAAATGGCAACCCACTCTAGTGTTCTTGCCTGGTAATCCTAAGGACAGGGGAGCCTGGCAGGCTACAGTCCATAGCGTCACAAAAAGTCAGACATGAACTAATTGTTTAGTGACTAAACAATAACAATGTTACCCAAAGGGATGTCCAAACACAGATTTATCAATAGTATATTCCACAAAGCAGAGGATATGGGGAGGGGGGATGATTTTGAAAAACATTTCATATATTCTGTTCTCCCAAAAGGAGACTGTCAAAATGAACAAGCAAAGAAAATAAGAAGATTATCTAACTTTTTTAGACATATTTCAATATAGTGCATTATTTTTTTAACTGTCTATAAGAAAGTAATAGTTTCATTTATCAGAATACCTAAAAATCTAGATCCTACTTGATTCCCTCTATCTGGTGCTGAACAGAGATTTTTATGAGGCAGATCTTTATTTATTGTGCTTCATTTATTGCACTTTGCAGATGCTGTGGTTGTTTTACAAACAAGTTTTGTGGCAATCCTCGATGAATCAACTCTATCAGAACCATTTTTTTCCAATAGCATTTGCTCATTTTCTGTCTCTGTGTCACATTTTGGGAATTCTTGCAGTATTTCAGTTTTGTTTCATTAATTGTTATGGTGATCTGTAATCAGTGATCTTTGATGTTACTATTTCATTAGGTTGGTGCAAATGTAATTGCGGTTTGGGACTATGCATTTTAAATCATTATAACTAGACTCAAACACATCTTTATTAACCAAAATAGGAACCATTACAATGAACACATTTTTGCCAATGAGAAATAAGTTTGTTTATTCCTGTAGCATAAAAATTTATGCTTTGGGATTCGACAAACTCTTGGGAAGCATTCTTCCTCCTGCTGGTTGTAGAAGCATTTTCCCTGCAAAAAGTAGTTGAGTTGCTTGAAGAAGTGATTGGCAAGAGGTCAGATAAATATGACAGAGGAGGTAAAACTTCATAGCCAAATTCATTCAACTTTTGAAGCACTGGTTGTTCTACATGAGGCCAGGAATAGTCATGGAGAAGAATTGGGCCCTTTCTGCTGACCAATGCCAGCAATGGCATTGCAATTTTTGGTGAATCTCATCGACTTTCTGAGCATACTTCTCAGGTGTAATGGTTTCTCTGGGATTCAGAAAGCTATAGTAGATCAGACCAGCAAGCAGACCACCAAACAGCAACCATGACCATTTTTTGGTGCAAGATTGGCTTTGGGGAGTGCTTTGGAGCTTCTTCTCAGTCTTAACCACTGAGCTGGTCATCTCCAGTTGTCATATAAAAATCCACCTTTTGTCACACATCACAATTCAGTGGAGAAATAGTTCATTGTTGTTGGGTAGAACAAGAGAAGATACTACTTCAAAAACGATAATTATTTTGATTTTTGGTCATCTCATGAGGCATCCACTTATCGAGCTTTTTCACCTGTGCAATTTGCTTCAAATGCCAAAAGACTACAGAATGGTCAATACTGAGTTCTTTGCTAAGTTCTCCTGTAGTTGTATTGGAGAAGGAAATGGCAACCTACTCCAGTGTTCTTGCCTGGAGAATCCCAGGGACGGGGAGCCTGTGGGCTGCCGTCTATGGGGTGCACAGAGTAGGACATGACTGAAGCGACTTAGCAGCAGCAGCAGCCTGTAGTTGTAAGAGGATCAGCTTCAATAATCCTCTCAATTGGTCATTGTCAATTTCTGATTGATGTCCACTGCGCTCCTCATCTACAAGGCCCTCATTTCCTTGGCAAAACTTCTTGAACCACTACTGCACTGTATGTTTGTTAGCAATTCCTGGGCCAGATACGTTCTTGATGTTGCAAGTTGTCTCCACTGACTTACACCCCATTTTTAACTCAAATAAGAAAATCACTTGAATTTGCTTTTTGTCTAACATCACATCCCTAGCCTAAAATAAACATAAAACAATCAGCATGTCATTAGCAAAAAAAAAAAAAAAAAAAAGCACAAAGTGTGCATTAAAAGGATGTACAACATAACCACATTTATTTATGAATGTTACAATGTCAAATGGCAAAGTTCCACAATGCAAAATTGCAATTATTTTTGCACCAACATAATAACTGCTTTGGGGTGCTATGAACTGTACCCACAAATGCCAGCCAACTTAATAAATGTTGTTCGCATTCTGACTAGTCCACTGACAAGCTTTTCTCGCATATCTCTCCCTCTCCTCTGACTTTCCTATTCCCTGAGACACAAGAATGTTGAAATCAGGCCAATTAACAACTCTATAATGGCTTCTAAGTGTTCAACTGAACAAAAGAGTTTCATGTCTCTTGCTTTACACCAAAAGCTAAAAATGATTAAGGTTAGTGAGAAAGGCATGTCAAAAGCCAAGATAAACTTAAAGTTAATCCTCTAAGTTAGCCAAGTCATGGATGCAAAGGAAAAGTTCTTGAAGAAAATGAAAAGTACTGTTTCAATGAAATGAATGATATTAATAAAAATGTGAAACATCCTTATTGCTGATATGGAAAAAGCTTTCGTGATCTGGGTAGATGATCAAACCAGCCACAACATTCTCTTAAACCAAAGCTTAATCCAGAGCAAGCCCGCAACTCTCTTCAATTCTATTAAGGCTGAGAGAGGTGAGGAAGCTGCAGAAGATAAGCTGGAAGCTTTTCTTGTCAGTTCATGAAGTTTAAGGAAAGAAGTTATTGCCATAATACAAAAGTACAAGGTAAAGCAGCAACTATTGATGTAGAAACCACAGCAAATCACCTGGAAGACCTAGCTAAGATAATTAATGAAGGTGATTACACTGAATAAGATATTTCTGATGCAGACAAAACAGCCTTCTATTGGAAGAAAATGGAGCCTAGGGCTTTCATACCTAGAGAAGAGAAGTCAGTGCATGGCTGCAAAGCTTCAAAGGACAAGCTGACTGTCTTGTTAGGGGCTAATGCAGTGGGTGACTTTAGAAGCCAATGCCCATTTACTATTTTGAAAACCTTAGGGCCTTTAAGAATTATGCTAAATCTACCCTGCCTGTGCTCTACAAATGGAACAACAAAGTCTGAATGTCAGCACATCTGTTTACAACATGGTTTACTTAAGATCTTAAGCCCTCCATTGAGAACTACTGTTCAGAAAAACAGAATCCCTTCAAAATATTACTGCTCATTCGTGTCCAACTCTTTGCGACCACGTAGACTGTAGCCCACCAGGCTCCTCTGTCCATGGGATTCTCCAGGCAAGAATACTGGAGTGGGTTGCCATTTCCTTCTCCAACAATCCAGGTAGTGACCCAAGAGCTCTGATAGAGACATACAAGGAAATTAATGTCATTTTTATGCCTGCTATATAACACTCATTCTATAGCCCATGGATTAGGAAGTCTTTGCAAATTTAAAGTCTTATTGTTTAAAAAATACATTTCTTAATGCTATAGCTGCCACAGATAGTGATTCCTCTGATGGATCTGGGAAAAGTCAACTGGAAACTTTGTGGAAAGGGTTCACCATTTTAAATGCCATTAGGAACATTTGTGATTAATGAGAAGAGGCCAAAATATCAACATTAATAGGAGTTTGAAAGAAGTTGATTCCAACCCTCATAGATGACTTGGAGTGGTTCAAGACTTCACGGAGGAAGTAGCTGCAGATGTGATGGAAACAGCAAGAGAACTAGCATCTGAAGTGGAGCCTGAAGATGTGACTTGAACTGCTCCAATCTCATGATCAGACTTCAGTGGATGAGGAGTTACTTTGTATGGATGAGCCAAGAAAGTGGTTTCTTGAGATGGAATCTACTACTGGTGAGTTGCTATGAAGATTGTTGAAAAGACAACAGAGTGTGACTATTAAATAAAAGTTAGCTCATAGAGCAGCAGCAAAGTTTGGGAGAACTGACTTCAATGTTGAAAGAAGTTCTATTGTGGGTAATATGCTATCAAACCACCCCACATGCTACAGAGAAATTGTTCATGAAAGGAAGAGTCAATTCATGTGGCAAACTTCATTGTTTCCTTATTTTAAGAAAATGTCAGGGTCACCTTCTGCAACCACCACCCTGAGTCAGCAGCCATCAACACTGAGGCAAGATTCTCTACCAAGCAAAAAATTAGGACTTCTTCACAGTCAGGTGATCAGTGGTATTTATTAACAGACAGGTGTTTTTTAGTTAAGGTATGTACATTTTTTAGATACAATGCTATTTTACACTTAATAGACTACAATATAGTGTAAATCTGACTTTATTACTGGGAAACCAAAACATTCATGTGACTTGTCTTATTGCGATATTTGCTTAAATGCAGTGGTCTGGAATGAAACCCATAACATCTCCAAGGTATGCCTGTATTATCTTCCCTTTTGTCACAGTCCTGCCTCTTCCTTTCATCTTTCTCTCTCTTAATTTCTTCAAGCGTTATCTCTTCCAAAGTCTCTCCCCAGAATGAAATATTTTGCTGCTGTGCTATCTTATCATCTCTGGCACTTGATTTTGACATTCCTCTTTTTTCTCATCTGTTTATTCTTCTTCTCTCTCTCTTTTTCCTTCACCCCCACTGAATCACCAGCACTTGGAAAACAAAGTCTTATTCAACTGCAATATCTAATATTTTCTAGGATGTTTGACACAACAACACTCTCAGGAAAAAAAAAATTCTGTTAATAATTTAACCTAATTGATGATTTTGTTTCTTCTTTAAGGAAAATATATTCTTTTATTTTTGTATTTAGGCTTTTTCAAGAAGCTGGTTTACCATATTCTTTATTTAAATGAACATTTATATCTTTTCAGCAACTTCTTTGTAGGGAAAATTTGAACACAGTGTAGAGGATTATTGACTCTTACATACTATGGAATCATGTTCTATTGATGACTATCATTAAACTAAAAGTCATATAGAAGGAAGCAAAACAAGTAGGAAGGAGGGAAGGAGGAAGAAGGGAAAGATATTTAAACTTTCAGTTCTTTGATGGAAATGAAATAGTTTCTAATATTTCCTACAACTCGAAAATGCAAGATGTTTGTATGTATGTGAACATACAATTAAAATTGTCAGAAAAGTATAAAACTAGCATAACTATCCAGGAGCTTCTAGTATCGACTTCACTAATTTATTCCTCTGTTTCACACTAATGCTGAAAGCATCAATATTGGACTTCAAGAAGATCAAACCAGCCAATCCTAAAGGAAAACCTGAATATTCATTGCAAGGACTGATACTGAAGCTGAAGGTCCAATACTTTGGTCACCTGATGCAAAGAGCCAACTCACTGGTAAAGAATTTGATGCTGGGAAAGACTGAAGGCAAAAGGAGAAAGGGAAGACAGAAGATAAGATGGTTAGATAGCATTACTGACTCAAGGGACATGAATTTGACCAAACTCTGGGAAGTAGCGAAGGATAAAGGATCTTGGTGTGCTGCAGTCCATGGGATCGCAAAGAGTTGGACATGACCTGGCGACCGAACAAATGTTGAAAAATCTCAGCTCATATAATGACCAGTTTTAGAATGACAATACCAAAATATCCAGATCAAAATTTTAAAAAATTCCTGAGATTGACTGTTCTGGCTTTGTTGCTTTCCCATATTAATGTCAAGTACCTGAAACCACAAATAAAGAATCTGCTTTTCATAAATATGAAATTCAGGGATATCTATAGAGGTTCAATCACAAAGTTAAAAGTACAATGTCTACTACAATTAATTTTAAATGTCACTCTCTGGCTTGCACTCTAAGACAAGAAATATTAGTCTGGGACACCTGTCTAGTAGATGAATGGATTTTATTTTGTTGTTTCTAAGTCAATGGAATAATAGGAAAGAAAAAAAATGCAAATAAATTCTATAAAACTGATGATGCTAATGCTTCTTTGGTTATGACAATATCAACACCCACTTCTATCTTTTTTTGTCCTTTTTTTCCTTCCAGTCTCATTGAGACACAATTGACATACAGCACTGAATAAATTTAAGGTGTACAGCCTAAAGATTTGACTTAACATAAATCATGAAATGACTCTTGCAATAAAGTGTAATGAAAAGCCATCATCTTACAGATACAAAATTAAAGAAAGAGAAGAAAAATTTTCCTTGTGATGACAACGCTTAGGATTTACTCTCTTAATGACTTTCATATATAGTATGCAGCAGTGTTAATTATAATAATCAATTTGTTTTACATCTCTAGTACTTATTTATCTCATAACTGGAAGTTTGTACCTTCATCCAATTCCCCTACCACAACCATTTGCCTCTGGTAAGCACAAATCGGATCTCTTTCTGCCAATTTGTTTGTTTCATTTGTTTTGAAATAAAATTGACCCACAATACTGAGTTTGCTTCTGGTGCACAATACAGTAATTTGATATTTCCATATATTTCAAGATGATCATCATGATAGCCATAATTATTGGCTATATTCCCAACACTGTACATTTCATATTTGTGACTCATTTATTCTGTAGCTGGAAGTCTGTACCTCCTAATCTACCTATTCATTGCCACTCCCCAGACCCCTCTCCTCTGAAAACCACCTGTATGTTCTCTGCATCCAAGACTGTTTCTGTTTAACTGTTTGTTAATTTGTATTGTCTTATAGATTCCACATATAAATGAAATCACACAGTATTTATCTTTGTCTGAATTATTTCACTTAGCATAATACCCTCTATGTCCATCCATGTTGTCACCCTGGCAAGATTTCATTACTTTTTATAGCTGAGTAATATTCCATCACACATATATATACACCACATCATCTTTATCCATTCATCAATTAGTCCTGGCTATTGTGAATAATGCTGCAATAAACATTGGAATATATATATATATATATATATATATATATATATATTCAAATTAGTGTTTCTTTCCCTTCAGAAATTCCAGGAGTGGAACTGCTGGATCATATGGTAATTCTATTTTTAATATTTTGAGGAAACTTCATACTGTTTCCATACTGGCTGCACAAATTTAGATTGTGACAACAGTTCCTGAGGGTTCCCATTTCTCTGTACCCTTACCAACACTTGTCTTTTTATTCATTTTGGTACAGCCATTCTGACAGGTGTGAAATGATATTATGGTTTTTGAGTTGCATTTCTCTGATAATTAATTGTCGGTAGTTAGAATAGAAAAAGGAGTCCAAGATGGGGATAAATAACAGGGCAAGTTGAGGATCTGAGTGAGAGAACCTTTGGTCCCGGGCATAACCAATTAGGTGAATGCTGGTACCATCACCTGTTTTTCATAGGTCATAACCAATCAGACTCCATAGCGACGAGACCAAAAGTATAAAATGGGAAACTAAGCAGAATCAGGGTGGCCTGTCCTTGTTTCCTGTTTTCTGCTGCCTGCTTCCCGCTTGAGCTGTAACTGAACTGTAACTAGCTTGTCATTATGAATTCAGCCTGTTGTCCGCTTAATAAAATTCTGCCTGTTTGAGCTACAAGTGGTCATCATTCCAAATCTTTGTTATGAGGAGACCGGAACTGAGGAAGAGGAACATACCAGCCAGACATTAATGATGTTGAGCATCTTTATGTGTCTATTGGCCATCTGTAGCTCTTTAGAAAAATGTCCATTCAGAACCTCTGCCTATTTTTAATAGAATTTTTTTGATGTTGAGTTGTATGAGTTCTTTGCATATTTTGGATATTAACCCCTTATGGGACACATTGCTTGCAAATATCAATATCTTCTCCCATTCAGCAAGGGGACTGGACTTTCCATTCTGTTGACAGTTTCCTTTGCTGTCCAAAAGTTTTTTATTTTGATGTAGCACCATTTATTTTTGCTTTTGTTTCCCATATAAGTTGTCTATTTGTATAGGACAGCAAAGGAGGATTAAAGGGTTTTTTAACCCTATCATTTTAACCAAAGAAGGAAACATTTTGGCAATTTCATATCAAGTTAGTTCATTTTTCAGAACTGCTGCCTCTGGGAGATAAATAATTATGCTGAAGTTATTCATCTTCCACAGCTTAACCCACAACTTCAAGTGGGCATCATCTCAGGTACTGAAAAAAGATGAGGTTCTCAACATTCCAAATTATTAGTTGAAGCAGATCAGATGAGAAAACACAAGGACTGGTGGTAGAAAGGTAGGGAAACTACACCCACCAATGTTTCTCATTGACAATCATTGACTTTTTTTTATTAGATATAAATACCTTGTTTTCTGTTTCAGTAAGATTCTGTTTTGCTTTAATCTTCCAAAATGAACTTTCTGATTTTGATCTCCCAACCCTGACTGTCCTACACTAACATTAGAGTTGTCTCTGATTCTTTCTCCTAGTTCACACTATTTTATCATATTTATTATCTTTTGTGTGGCCGCCAACCTGTCTCCACATCCATCTCCTCAATAACTGCAATAGACTCAACACTGAACTCTCTCCAATTTTGAACCCATGCAGAACACTAACAGATTAATAATAACCAAAAGCTATGCACAGTCACTCCTCAAAATACAGGATGCTCCTCTGTTGACAAAGAGCAAACAAAAGTGATTTCCTGGCATTTAAAGCTTTCTACCTAGGGTCCCCCCTTGTATCATTCATCAAGTGTCAACATGTGATGCAACATTCATTAAAGGAGTCTCTCAAGGTCCTTAAAACTCTAGCTCATATCCTAATTCTCCCAAGAAAATAATTCTAATCTATTTACTCCACAGTGATCCTTCCTTTATGCTGGTTTCATTCAGTACCCAGTAATACAACTAATATACATGATACCTGGAGATCTGGAGATCTAACAAGGCAGGCTTAAGATGAATTACTAAAAAAATCAGAATTCAGATGTTCAAAAAGCACTAATCATTAAATTCCATGCAAGACTCTCACCTTCAAACACATACACAAGCAAATATATCTCTTCCCATCTGTCTCAGGTCACAGTAAATGAATGATCCTTCAGTGACACTGGCTGGCCTTGAAAGGAAACCAGAGTTGTAGTTTTGATGGAAACCTTACTTCTACAGACACTTAATAGAGAATCCAGAGGTAATGAAAAAAATCCTTCTCTGACCTAACTTGCTCCTTAGAAAAATCACCTTTCTTTCAGTTTGGATGAACCTCTCTCCTCATTTCATCCTGCCATTTCATCTATTAACACCTCAGTAAAGTACTACTAATTCCTTCACTAGTTCTCCCTGTAGTATATAGAAAGAAGGGTTTTTTTTTAGCTGGTCAGTGAAAGATATGTTAATTAACCATCAGGGCTGTTGAAATCCTTCTTCCGGACAAAGTTCCCATTTTAGTGCTGCTCACTGTCACCTAATCATGCCTTAAAAACTTTCATTCACAATTCTGTCATGAATTGCTTTCTCTGATTTGTCTAGGAATTGAAATCACACACTGCCTCACTTCACTATTTTGAATGAATTACTATTCAGAATTATATCATGCAATCACTGTTAATCGTTCAGAATTGTGTCATGGTCTTCTGAATTAACTGCATGTTAGTCTCACTGTTGTTTTAGTGTGGTTGCAATGCATATGTTTATACCATCGAAATATGACTGTGAGTGGCTGCTGGGGGACACAAGTCTGTCCCCAACTCAATGCACACACATTCTAATGATGACACTGGAACCATAAGTCACAATCCTCCTGCTCCCTATTTCAAGCACAGTTGTCAAATTTTCTAATGCATTGTAATTATTTTGCATAATACTATTTCTGCTTTTATTTAAGCAATATCATTTGAAAGTACTCTCCTGTTAAGCTTTGTAAAGCCAATGGCATATTAAATAGTTAATCGGTGTGTGTATTTTACCCTGATGCCTATTTTCACTTAATAAAAATGGATTTGTTGCATCCTCTTTGTTAGAAAATGCAACTGCAATTACTGCATTATTTACAAAGAGATAGAATAATAACGAAGTTATATTTATTAACCATTTCCCATCTTATTGCTTATGTTAGGAGTTGTCCAGATGTTAAAGGTTTTTCCACAAAAAATACATTAATGATTACTGAGAAACAAGAGGACTTTTAAATTGCTAATATGATCTGGAATTATTTTTATTTCTGACAAGGGTAATTCATTTTCCTGACATTCCAGTGTTTTCTTTTTTCCCTTTTTAGAAAGCATATCAAAAAAGGTAGAAATAATAGGAAATAGATATATTCTAAATATCTCCATGGCCCCATGGACAGGCTCCTCTGCCCATGGGATTTTCCAGGCAAGATTACTGAAGTGGATTGCCATTTACTCCTACAGGGAATCGTCCCAATCCAGGGATTAAACCCATTTCTCTTGTGCCTCCTGCATTGGCAGACAGATTCTTTACTACTAGCGCCATGTGGGAGGCCCAAATATGTGAATAATAATAAAATATCATCATTAGGTGTGAAAACCTTAACAAAATAATGTTAAATATTCCAGTAACTGTTACACCTGTATTTGATAATTTGGAATGAGATGTAGGCAGTACCTAACAATTCATTTAACAGATAAGGAAACAGGCTCAGAGAGATGAAAGAATTTGCAGAATTTCATTTAACTCTGGCCTATGTGCTGCTCGCTGATACTATAGCTTTCTGTGAAACAGGAAAACATGCCGATCCATACCAGAGGCAGGACCTTACAGAGCAAAGCCCCAGATAAATGTAGCACCCACTCAACCCTTAGACCAAGCACCTTCATGAAATGTTTCGACTGCACTCCTGTATACAGTGAACCATATGAATTCACAAATGCCAGAGTCAGATTCAGACAGTTTCATGTGGAAAAGAAAAAGGAGGAAGAATCCAGAACCAGCAGACTTCACACATGAGTTCTATAACATCTAAATAGCAGATATTTCATTCTCAACTACTGTAAAAGTTCGAAGCTTTCACAGTTAATTTATAAAAGTCATCAAATATTAATAACAAAGCCAGACACAAAAGAGGAAACAATAGAACAAAGAAGAAAAGGAACATTCTTTGTACTTGGGAGTCCCTGTCTTGCTGTAGCAGCTTCCACAGCCCAAAACTATGCCTCCCCATCCTATAGTTCACCCAGTAGGTGTAACACATGAGATTCTGCAAGACATGCTGGGATCTCCAAGTTCTCTAGGCTTCACTGCAGTGAATTCTTCTGTGGAGCAGATTTGGATTACCCCAGGACAAACACAACCTCCCATGGCTCACTGAGCATGAACTCCACTCTCTGCAGGTCCCAGACAAGCTCCTTTTCCTGGAGCTGGCCCTTGATGTGCAGAACCTGACTGAACAGGAAGTCGAGATCCTGTGTGCCTTGATACATATACACTTCATCCTCAACAACTGCTTTATTGATTAGAAGTTAGAATGCATGAGGAGGAAGACTTTGGCTATTGATCCCATTGGACCATGCCTCCCACCACTTCTAAGTGCCACCTATTTATCTAGCAGCAACAACTCTTGCCACCAATAACTTCACGAATCTAGTTAAGACCAAGCAGGGCATCACTCATCTATCACATTCTTGTTTCTCCCTTCATAAACCTGTTATAGTTTTTTGTTTTTGTTTTATAGTTTTTTTATATGTATGTATGTATGTGTGTGTGTGTATATATATATATATATATATATATATATATATATATATATATAAAAACCCACTCTAGTACTCCTGCCTAGAAAATCCCATGGACAGAGGAGCCTGGTAGGCTGCAGTCCATGGGGTCGCTAAGAGTCGGACATGACTGAGCAACTTCACTTTCTCTTTTCACTTTCATGCATTGGAGAAGGAAATGGCAACCCACTCCAGTGTTCTTGCCTGGAGAATCCCAGGGGTGGGGGAGCTTGGTGGGCTGCCATCTATGAGGTCGCACAGAATCAGACATTACTGAAGCGACTTAGCAGCAGCATCATATATAAGTAATCAGTTGTTATTTAGTCACTGTGTCGTGTCCAACTCTTTTGCAATCCCATGGACAGTAGCCTGCCAGACTCCTCCTTTGCCTGTTTAACTCCTAGGTAAAAATACTGGAGTGGGTTGCCATTTCCTTTTCCAGGGGATCTTCTTGATCCAGGGATCAAACCCTCATTTCCTTCATTGACAGACAGATTCTTTACCATAAAGCCACCAGGGAATCCCAGTTACCAGTTACTTACTGCTAATTCATAACTAGAATTAGCATGATACACAACAATTAACATATTGAGAACAAATATTTACTCCACAGAGGCAAAGATGGCTAAATTAAAAAAAAAACAACCCATAATCAATGATGTCAACAACTTCGATTGATTAAAAAAAGGCTTTTGATAAAATTCCACTATTGTGTATTATTAAAATCTAAGTTAGGAATCAAAGAACTCTATTTAAATATGCTGCTGCTAAGTTGCTTCAGTCGTGTCCGACTCTGTGTGACCCCATAGATGGCAGCCCACCAGGCTCCCCACTCCTGGGATTCTCCAGGCAAGAACACTGGAGTGGGTTGCCATTTCCTTCTCCAATGCATGAAAGTGAAAAGTGAAAGTGAAGTCTCTCAGCCGTGTCCGACTCATCGACCGCATGGACTGCAGCCTACCAGGCTCCTCCGTCCATGGGATTTTCCAGGCAAGAGTACTGGAGTGTGTTGCCATTGCCTTCTCTGACTTAAATATGACAGACTAGTTCTTGAAAAACAAACAGCAAGCATAATTCTATGTGGTGATAAATTAAAGCTATTTCATTAAAATCAGGAACAAAACAATGTCTATCATTGCCATTTACATCCAAAACTGTTTTCAATAGTGTAGTAAAATGAATTGGAAAAGAAATGACAAAATATTATACAAAAAAAAAAACAAGAGGCTCAGGTCAAAAATCTAAGGTACATTGGAAGCATGAGAGAGAGAAGTTAAAGAGAGAAATGACAGCTTTTCTCTAATAGAGCACTAATTCTCTAGAACCAGAAAATGAAAAACGTACATTTTACTTCCTTGTCTTCTTGGATAAAATGCTAGAATATTTAGAAAAAAAAGTAAGTAAGATTTACATAAAAAAATGATTGTTCAAGCTATGGTAACATAGAATCTGAATAGATGCAAAGACACATTGTGTTATTGAGTGGGGATATTTAATACCATAAAAATCAATTCTTCTAAAAGTAATAGATAAATGAAATACAATCTCAATTAAAATTATATTGTTTTAATTAAGTATCTAAAAATAGCCCCTCAAATAATAAAAAAGTCATATCCTGAGAGGGGTTAACCTTACAAAATGTTAAAATATTACAAAACATAAACCACATGATATTAGCATAAGACTGGATCAATAAATTAGGAAAATAATGGAGGGCCCAGAAAATAGGTTCTGACATATAAGGGAATATAATAAATGATAAATCTGATAGCCATTTAAAACATAATGATTGTACAATTGACTACACATCTATAAGAAAATTAAGTTGGATGTCTACTCCATATCAAAACAATAATCATTTTCAATGACATTAAAATCTAATAATGTGGCTTACTTCACTCTGTATAATAGGCTCCAGTTTCATCCACCTCATTAGAACTGATTCAAATGTATTCTTTTTAATGGCTGAATAATACTCCATTGTGTATATGTACCAGTAAGTAAGCCAGAAAGAAAAACACCAATACAGTATACTAACGCATATATATGGAATTTAGAAAGATGGTAACAATAACCCTGTGTACGAGACAGCACAACAGACACTGATGTATAGAACAGTCTTATGGACTCTGTGGGAGAGGGAGAGGGTGGGAAGATTTGGGAGAATGGCATTGAAACATGTAAAATATCATGTATGAAATGAGTTGCCAGTCCAGGTTCGATGCATGATACTGGATGCTTGGGGCTGGTGCACTGGGATGACCCAGAGGGATGGAATGGGGAGGGAGGAGGGAGAAGGGTTCAGGATGGGGAACACATGTATACCTGTGGCGGATTCATTTTGATATTTGGCAAATCTAATACAGTAATGTAAAGTTTAAAAAAAAAATAAATAAATAAATAAAAATAAAATCTAATAATGTGAAAAGAAATAAAACAGGTTTTTATAAGAAGATTTAAGATATCATATAATTGACTAGAAATTGAGAGATTTTTCTAGTCTAGATTGTTGTTGTTTAATCGCTAAGTCATGTCTGACTCTTTGTAACCCCATGGACAGTAGCCTGCCAGGCTCCCCCATGGGATTTCCCAGGCAAGAATACTGGAGTAGGCTGCCATTTCCTTCCCTAGGGGAACTTCCTAATCCAGGGACTGAACCTGCGTCTCCTGCTTTGGCAGGAAGATTCTTTGTCACTGAACCACCAGGGAAGATTTTCTAATCTAGACAGAAAATTCGAAAGTTTCCAAGAAATACATATTTGCTTATAAAAATGTTAAGTGCTTTTGTGTAACAGAACATACCCTAATTCAGTTAAATGATCATCAGTAAATTGGGAAACACCATTTGCAGAGAAGGCAGAAAATGGTTAATACTAAGAATATTCAGAGGACACTTCACAATCGTTAAGGATAAAAACAATACAGGCAAAGGTTTTGAAGGGAAAACTCACAAAAGGGTGTATTTAAATAGCCAGGAAAAACATAAGTCATAGAAATACAAATGAAATAATGATGAGATATCACTCTACATCCAATGGGCTGCCAAAACATAAAGAATTATATAATCTGTTGCTGGCAGTATTTCAAAAGAAAGTGTGCCTTTTTCTACTGTTAGTGAAAATAGAAAACCCTTCATCATTTTTTAAAACCACCATCAAAAACAAAACAAACAAACAAAACCCAATACTTTTTAAACAGGCAAAAACAGTCCTGGGAATACACTCCATAGAAATAGATTCAACAATACAAAAAAACACAATACACATACAAGTATATTTTTTGTGAAATAAAATTTAAGTTATAAATGAACTGAGGATTTGAGGAATGGTGGTTTCGTTCTTTTTTCATTGCTACCATTCTAGACCAGGGTCTTATAATTTCCTGCCTGGATTTACTTTCAGTAAATTCCTTTCCCTTATTTTCCGATATAGTCTAATCTGTACAGAGTTCCTAATTTACCACATCAAAAAGAAATAGAAAAAAACCGTACTTTGTTTCAAGATCCTTTAGCCTCATGTAATGTTTTGTTTTTTTTCTTTTTTGGCCACACAAAGCAGCATCTTGGATCTTAGTTTCCAGACCAGGGGTGGAACTTGCAGCTTCTTAAGTAATAGCATGGAGTCTTAACCACTGGACCACCAGGGAAGTCCCTTATGTACTTCTATTCCCTAACAGGTATCCTTCACACTACATGAGGTCAGTCTCTTCAACATCCCCAGTAATTTCTACCTCGAGGCATTTGCACCTACTAGGCCTCCAAAAAGGAATGATTCTTAACCCCTTCCTCTCCTACCCTGGTCCCCACATTCTAAAGAATAGTTTCTTAACTACTCTGCTGCTGCTGCTGCTAAGTCTCTTCAGTCGTGTCCGACTCTTAGCGACCCCGTGGACTGCGGCCTACCAGGCTCCTCCGTCCATGGGATTTTCCAGGCAAGAGTACTGGAGTGGGGTGCCATTGCCTTCTCCGTTAACTACTCTATGACCTTTCTAATTTCTGACTTTCTATTACTGGTCTCTAATATATGCCAGTGCTTGTGTATGAATCACATTATGCTCTTGTTATATGAAGCTTGTGATTCAGTAGATCTAGGGTAAGTAAGTAAGTAAGTGAAGTCGCTCAGTCGTGTCCAACTCTTTGCGACCCCATGGACTGTAGCCTACCAAGTTTCTCCGTCCGTGGGATTCTCCAGGCAAGAATACTGGAGTGGGTTACCATTTCCTTCTTCAGGGGATCTTCCCGACCCAGGGACCGAACCCAGGATTCTCACATTGGAGGCAGATGCTTTAACCTCTGAGCCACCAGGGAAGATCTAGGATAGGGTCTGAAAATCTGTTTGCCTAACACATTCCCAGTGGATACCGCTACTGCCAGTCCATGCATTCATTGAGTAACGATAATCTATGTCAGTTCATTCATAGTTAATTATACCCTTTATTATGCTTAAGCCTGTGTCTATTTATTTTTTTAAAAAATGGTTTGCTGTGACTTTATTCAAGATATTTTCAGTGCTTTCAGTATAAAATCTTTTTAAAGTTTTCCTAATTTATTAAAAATATTATCCACAACTAGAGATAGTTTAAAAAATAGCCCCTCATCGCTTGTAAATATTGAGTGGAGTTCTTACCTTTGTATTTGATCTAAATCTCATACGGTTTCAATTTATTCTAATATATTTTTTTGAGAGGCAATGGTGTCACTGTTTAACTCCCCTCAAGATTTCTTATAGTACTATGCACATATCACTTAAAAAATGTTTAGCAGGTATGTGAAAACCAACTTGGAAATGTAAAGGCCCCTATATAGAAGATAGGTTTGAAGAGTTTTCTAGATCTGGAAATAAAATATGGAAACAGAGGCCATATCTCAATCCAATAAAAAGTTTTCTGAAAATGGAATGGGCTTCCTTGAAAACTAGTGGGTGTCCTGTTAGAGTAGCTCTTGAAATAGTTAATCTGAAATGATGGTGAGACTAAAGGATAAGATGGCCTCTAAAATTTCTTCCAACTTTAAGGTCCATTGATGTTTAATCTTAATGCTTCTCCAATAACATAATAACTCAGTTAGCTCAAATGTAGGGTGATAGCAGGTTTACACATGGGTGCCTGGCAAACACGTGAGCTCAAATGACAGTCTTTTTCTCAGTGTCCACTTCCACAGGTCATTTATCTCAGCACTTGGAGCTCAATCTTCCCACTAATTAATATGAAAAATTGTGCATGTGAATCCAGCACAGGAAGACTTTCACATTCCACACATGGGCTTGAACAAATTCCATTTTTCAATATTTCTAACCTTCAAGGGACTGCAACTTCTATATAACATTTATAATGTGATGCCTTTAAAGAAATACTGAGTAAGAAACAATCTAATTGGAGAACTGTGAGACAGAGATAAGTTAAAATGAAGAAAAAATATTGAGAAGTCTTGAAAGCATTTTGTGACATGAAGCAACTTAATTCATCCCAAATGTTATGCTGCAGTAAATTATATGATTCTGCCAGATGCTTCTCTTTAGAAGAATTTTATTATACCAGAGAGAGCAATTTCTTTTAATGAGAATATTTTTGAATAATATTTGTTCTCGAAACCACTGCTTTCTTTGTTTCATATCTAATGAGAATAATTTCCTTTGATTCATGGACATTTTTATTCTTCTGCTGGTTCAATCAAAATACCAATTAACTACAGGCATAATATGAGGATGAAATGGGGACCTTCCAGTTTAGTTTCAGGAAAATGTGCATCAATTAGGGAAAGGATATGATTCGCATCTTGGAGGATCCATAGGTGAAGGATGATAAGCAAAGAATGTGGTTAATGTCCCAGTTTAATATCATCTCTGGATAGCTAGCTAATGTAAAATCTGAACAGTGAAAAAACTGAAAAACACTAAAGAGTATATGTTTCAGTCTTCATAAAATCTAAAGTAATATACAGATAATAATCTCAATGCAAAGCATGGAATGTTAGGTCCTAGCTCTCATAAAACCTTATGTGAAATGTTTGGTGATGCAAGTTGTATGTGTATAAAATGATTGAATCTGTTTAGAGGAGGATTTAAATTTATAAAAACACTATCACTTGAAATATGGAATAGGTAAGCCAGAGAGTAATTTTCCCCATGAGTGGTAAGTAAACCATATATAACTCAAAACAGGAAAATAAAACTCTTCTCTAACATACAGTCATGGAGGTTATATGTAGAAAAAACCCAAGGGACGAAGCCACTACTAAAAGATAAGTGCTTTAAATAGAGTAATCACAGGAGTGAGCAGAGACATTGCACAGAGGTGAATCACATGATTTTACAGGAAACTTCTGAACACTTTCCCTCTGGCTGAAACAGGAGCTGAGCAATCAGCATGTAATTAGGAACATCTGATACTTCCGAGTATGATTAACCTGCCTGGTGTGAGCTACAATTTTTAAAAATGTCATCAAACATTATAAAAAGTCATGAGTTATACTGTATTATGGAACACACACTTTAGAAAGTGTGATCTTATTGCATGAAGCTATCTCTGATTATAAGACGTGAGATTTAAAAAATAAACAAATAAGGTATCTTTTTCATCAAATCACAATGATTATACAATCAGTTCCCTGGTTCACAAAAATATATTTGGAATCAGGAAAGGTTAACAATGTTATTTCAGGAGCAATAACAAATTTGCATCAACAAATTTAATGACTATATTATTGGAAGGAATGATGCTGAAGCTGAAACTCCAATACTTTGGCCACCTTATGCAAAGAACTGACTCATTGGAAAAGACCCTGATGCTGGGAAAGATTGAAGGTGGGAGGAGAAGGGGACAACAGAGGATGAGATGGTTGGATGGCATCACTGATGCGATGGACATGAGTTTGAACAAGCTCCAGTAGTTGGTGATGGACAGGGAAACCTGACGTGCTGCAGTCTATGGGGTCACAAAGAGTCAGGCACAACTGAGCAACTGAACTGAACTGAAAACAAAATAAAATTAGTTTCAAAATCAGGAGAAAGAAGGAAAAGCTAAAAAGTAAGCATAATATACAGGCATATTTACAGAAAAAACATTAGTATATTCATAATGTAGAGGAGCATATCTTGGTACATTTATGAAATGAAATAACAAATGTCAACTAATGTTTGGCCTGAAAACCATCCATCTACAAGTGAAATCTAAACCAGTGAGAACTAAACCTGTCAGAAATTTAGGAATCTCATGTTCCCCAAAATGTGGGTCTTTAAAATCATCTGCAGTCCTAAATACACCACCTTGCATAATAATGAGGCTAAACTACACAAGGGAAAGTCTTTTTTATTTCCTTGACTTTTTCCTAAAAAAGTCAAGAGCTTTTATCTTCTGACCTATAAAACCAGGCCTCTGACTCCTGAAAGTTCTTGATGAGGGGAAATGCTCTCCATTATTTGGACACTGTTAAGTCTTACAACAGCGGCCCCACCTGGCAGGCTAGCCCCACTGCACAATTGAGATCTAGTTTGCTCTTCTAGCCTGGTTTATGCCTTTCTCTCTGTGTTGCTGAAGTGCCAGCCCGCTAACAAGCTACAACCAATCTGTATTGGGGAAGCCATTTAAAGACTTAAATTAGCTTAGGGCAATAACATCATAAATGCCACTTATTGTGGAGAGAATCCCAGCGGGCATAACGAAGCAGGAAGCTGCTATGGAAATAGTGGGATGGTAATATGGTATTATAATTATTCTAGTGAGATGCTAGGTCATAGGCCAGGTGAGAGAGAACAGAGAACCAGATGAAAATCTCCAGGACAATATCATGGACACAAAGGAAAATAATGTTAAAAGATAAGATTAGAATTGGAAACTAGACATGATATCCCATTATCGGTAGGGGTTGAGAGAGATGTTGCTAACTTTGCTTCTGGCTACTGCTCCAATTCTCTGAAACTCTATATCAGAATTACTTAAGATCTATATATTATCATTCTCTCTAATTCCCGTTTCCATTCTTATGAAAAACTTACTTCTATCAGGCTTTGGCTCTACTATTCTTCCAAAACAAATTCTGTACACTTCACTGATGATATCCACTCAGTTGCCAAATTCATTAGTGCATTTCAGTCCCATCACAGGTGACATGTCAACAGCATTTGACAGTTCCTCACTCCCTTCTCCTTAATACGTTTAGTTCCTTTACCAGATTTCTGGCACACTATAATTTCTTGGACTTCCTCCTGTCTCACTGGTCATTCTTTTTTGGTTTCCTATGCTGTTTCCCCTCCTCCTCCATCCTTCTAATTTTAGAATTCCCAGGGCCCAGGCTTCAACCCTCTTCTTTTCTATATGCAGATTCACATTTTGGTAACCTCATCCGGGTTCATGGCTTTAAATATTCTATGTGAGCCAGTGACTCCCAGTTGCATATCTCCAGTCTAGACCTCTTTCCTGAATTCCAGACATGTCTAGACTATACTCTAAACAACAGCACAGTGAAGTCTCTAAAACATAGGACTCGGTCAATTTGCTGACAAATCTCTGATTGCTCCCCACTTCATAGTAAAAGCAAGGTTCATTTTAAAAAAATCCCACCAAGGCCCTGTATGATCTAACCCCACTTTACTTTTCTCACTTCCTCTCTCACTCCTCTCTCCTTCTCACAATCTACTCGGCTGTGTTGGCCTCCTTACCATTCTTCAGATACATCCAGTACACTCTTTACAACCCACCCTCCACTCCACATTCTCTAGCCTACATAGCATGCTTTATTTTTGCTTTTTTCTTTTTCCATAGCACATATCACATAATGCATTGCATAAATGACATATTTATCATGCCACTGCAGTAAGCAGAACTGTCAGAAAATGACTCTATAAATCTGTGACAAAGGTTGGGGAGCCTCCTAATCCTGGATGGAGGAGTTACAACTGAACTCAGGTGCCATAGAAATTCACAGGCACTTTGGCTTCTTCTAGAACAAAGGCCTGGAACTATCCAAGGTTTCCACATGCTGGCTAGCTGCCTTTCCTAGACAACAATTCTAAACTGCTGTCCAGGTACTCAAGTAGTCCCTCCAAGAGTAAACCAGCTGTCCACATGCTCTCACAGAATGAAGGAAGACAGCGTCCCTTCACTGGCACACAGAACCATTTTACATCCAGCTGTCATCACTTTCAGACTATCAAGAATTGGGAGGCCTATACTTCTCTTCTTGACCTGTTGCTTGACTCCGATTGTGCCTCACACAGCTTATTCTTTTTAAAATGTATTTATTTATGGCTGTGCTGGGTCTTCGTTGCTGCATGGGCTTTCTCTAGTTGCAGTAAGTAGAGGCTACTCTTCCTTGTAGCGCACAGGCTTTTCATTGCGGTGGCTTCTCTTGTTGAGGATCACGGGCTCTAGGGCACACAGGCTTCAGTAGTTGCAGCGTGGGGGCTCAGTAGTTGTGACGCATGAGCTCTGGAGCCCAGGCTCCAGTCTGTGGCTCACAGACTTAGTTGCTCCACAGCATGTGGGATCTTCTTGGATCAGGGATCGAATCTGTATCTCCTGCATTGACAGGTGGATTCTTTACCACTGAGCCACCAGAGATATCCAGCACAACTTATTCTTTATTGCATACCATGTGATGATGTAGAACTTGCCCTTTCTCTCCCTGTAAGAATTATGCTTTTTGTTTATATTCTCTTTTTTCCCTCTAGAATGTGAGCTTCACAAGGGCAGGTAATTTTGCCATATTCTAAGTGACCGAATAGTACCTACTAGATAGTAGAGACTCAATAAATATTTGGTTAAAGAATCAAATGACTCAACATTTTCTTGGCTACTAGACTTGGTACATGACGTTGTCATTAAATAAAATAGAAAAGGAAAGGAGGTTCAACAAGGAGTGGTGACTTAACTTTTGACCTAGTTTCTATATTTCTTGGAGAGATATTATGCCTTCTGAGATAGTTCTTGAGCTAAAATTCTCAGTGCTCTGATTGACAGAAGATGATCTGTATTAGTTAATGATTGGTGCATAACAAAATATCTCATAATTTAGTGCCAGAAAACAATAAGCATTTATTATGGCAGTTTCTGTTCACCAGGAATCAGATGGCAACTTAGCTAAGGAGTCTCAGCAGAGGCTTTTCCACAAGACTGCAATCAAGGGTCTTCCAGGGTTACAGTCACCCCAAAGCTCTACTGGGTGAAGCTCTGCTTCCAAGCTCAGTCATACAGCTATTGGAGGCCTTTGAAAATCTGCTCCTAGGCTCATTTATGGGTCTCTCATGAGGGTTACCTCACAAGAGACTTAATATAAAATGGACAATGACCAGACCATACATACAATTAAAACTCTGACCTCCAACAACAGCAACCAGTCCAGGAAGCCCACTTTTAACCTTTGCAGCAAACTATCTGCAAAGTCAAACCACAACCTCTGTTGCAATCGGTCCAAATGGCCAAGATGGTCAGCTTCCCTAATTTTTGTCTCCTACTTCCAATTTAGGACCAACCAGAGAAAGGCAAATGTGCTCTCTAACCAATCACAGAGGATGCCCCACTTCTGCTTAGACTGCCTTCAGCTCCCCCAGGCCAATAGCCTCCTAAAGGGTACACCTTCAAGGCTTCAGCCCTTCCTTTTCTCTCACTCCTCTGACTGTCTTTGAGTTTCTGCCAAACTCAAGTGACAGTGACTGACTCCCATGGTGCAGCGAGCTCTGAATAAACAAGCTTTTTTCTCATTGGGTAGTCTCCCACTGTTGATACATTCACAACATGGTAGCTGGCTTCCCCCACAGTGAATGAGATGAGATGCAACCAGAGAGAAGACACAGATTGAAGCCATAGTCTTTCAGCCAAATTTCAGTGTCTTTCATCCCTTTTGTCATATTATCTTTATTAGAACTGAAACAATAAGTCCAACCTACACTCAAATGCAGGGCATTACACAGGGTGTGACTCCCAGGAGGCAGGGTTACTGGAGGCCACATTAGAGGATGTCTTCACATAGCCCTAAGGGCTTCCTTGGTGACACAGTGGTAAAGAATCTGCCTGCAATGCAGGAGATCTGGGTTTGACCTCTGGGTGAGGAAGATCCCCTGGAGAAAGGAATGGCTACCCACCCCAGTATTCTTGCTTGGAGAATTCCATGGGCAGAGGAGCCTGGCGGGCTACAGTTCATGGGGTCACAAAGAGTCATACACAACTGAGTGACTAAAATGTTCACTTTCACTTTCCCACATGGCCCTACCTAACTCTGATAAACCCTAGATCCAAGTTTATTTTAGGCCTTAATTACAAATTTTCATTGAGATTCCTTGAACAAGACTATCTTACACTTCTTCTATTTTCATACATACTGTAAATCAACACTGTTTAAATAAATGATAAAATTTTAGAGCATAACTGAATGAATATTCTTGAATATTCATATACACATTTGGGTCTTTGGCTTGGTGACATCTAAGCAGAGCTATGCTATGTGACCATAAGCAACCATCTGCCTAACATTCATGTTCTGAGGCTGCCACTGCTTCCAGCATCTGAGAACTAAGATACTGAAACTCATGAGTTTATTATTCATCGGCATGCAGAGTGTTAAAATTATTGAATCTGAATACCAATGGCATAGGTAATCCACTTCATCATTGTCCTGAAAGTCCTCTCCTATCCAGTTCCTTATTGACTTATATCTGACACTTCACTAATTTCTTTTACCTTCTGGTTTATATATGCATTTGTATTTTCAATCACTGTGCTAATGAAATGGCTTCAGAAACCCATAGGTATAAAGTATTCACAATTAAAAACCTATCTTTTAATTTTGTGGTTGACTGAGTCATTCATTCATTCATATTCATATATTTATTCAACAAATGCTGTAAGTATACATTGGTGAATTACTATGCAGAGCTTGTGACACAAAATTAAATAAACACAGATTACAAATAAAAACAATTGCAGTACCTGGTGTAAAGGAAAATTGCACAGTGATATGCTAACATTAAAAGGGAGTGGGCCTATGAAGGGAGTATTCTGGAAAGCCAGAGAAGATATTGTTCTTCAGATGGTGTCAGGAGCTGAAATATAAAGATCAGAGCAGAAGAAAGGAGGATTAACAAATGTGAAGGCCCCAAAGTAGCTTTGCTTATTGAAGGAGCTAAGAGAATGCCTGGGACCGGCACTCAGTGCACAAAAGGGACCCATGAAGCAAGACAAACCTGCAAAATCAGGCTGAGGACAGACCCACAGAGCTTACACTGCTTATCTGATAATGACAGAGATTACTTAAGAGTGATTACATTAGTCAGAAACAGTAATTAAACATGGGAGCTCATTAACCATTATTCAGATATAATAATTAAACATAGATAGTGTAATTAAACATAAGCTGAGTATAGCAATTCAAATAGTAGTACATCAGAAAGGTCAATTGAGGTGGATAATTGGCTCAAAATTTTCAACTTCAGAAACAGTTATATGAATTATTACCTCTTATCAATTACAGCAGTCAACTAACCCATCTCCCGTCTTATTAATTAAATCTTGGAAACCATCAGATCTTAGAAAAGAATAGATATGAACTTTTTCCCCAAAATATCATCCTATATAACATAAAACAATTTGAGAAAAAGGAATATGCTGTAGTTAAGATCAGAGCACCAAAGTTGGTTTTCTATTTACTATTGGAATTTAGCTGAATTTTACCAATATTGCGTAACCTGTAGAAAGTTGACACTTTAGGAAGAACGAGTGTGTGGTGGTATAATTTTGTAAATGGGAACTGAAACAAGTTTTGCTTTTCTGTCTCTTTCAATTTGCTTTCTCTACTCCAACCCATTATCAACTTAAATACATACTGACCATTTAGATTTTTAAGAGTATTTTATAAAGAGAGAAAGTTCTTGAAGACAATGATATGTATCCTACATTGTTTTTTAGGATATGAAAACAGTGTATTCCTCTATTTCATAAAATATAGCTAAATAATTTATTTGTTAATTCCAAAGTAGCCACAGCCCATATTATTATTCAGACAATACTATTCAAATTATACTCCTACATAATATATATACATATATTTATTTTATGTTCAAAAGGAACCATAATTTCTGCATATATACATAACTGAATCTTTCTATATTATTTGTGGGCTTTCCAGGTGGTGCAGTGGTAAAGAATCTGTTTGTCAAATCAAGAGAGGCAAGAGACACAGGTTAGATCCCTGGGTTGGGAAGATCCCCTGGAATAGGAAATAACAACCCACTTCAGTATTCTTGCCTAGAGAATCTCATGGACAGAGGAGCCTGATGAATCGGAGAAAACTGAGCATGCACTCATGCAAACAATTTTTCAAATTTAATGTAACACAGTACCAGTTGATTTTTAACAAGTCATGTGATTTAAGCAGAATGATAACATTAAATGGGCACTTTAGATTCAAGATGTTCAAACCTGAGTTTAACATCTTATTTCTCTTCCAACGTGGCTAAAACTTGCTTCCATTTTCCTCAACATGGCTGACAAGGGTGGGATAATCCTCTGTTGTGGGGGCTTTTTGTGTGCATGGTGTGACACTGAGCAGCCTACTCAGCCTCTACCTGAGAGATGCTAATACAATTTCCAACCCAGTCCAAACTGTGACAACCAAAAATATCTTCAGACATTGCCAAATGTCTCCTGGGAGGCAAAATCACCCACACGTGAGATTCACACACCTAACCCGATTCTTTCAGGTTACTAGCACCAGCATGTATCTAGTTTCACAAGAAACTGTGACCATCATCCTGAATTCCTTCCATTCCTTTATTCTTCTCCTTCCTTCACGTGGTAGAGATAACTCCCCACCCTGGCTATTTTTCCAGTACAAGCCTTTATTACCTCTTATCAATTACAGCAGTCAACTAACCCATCTCCCTGCATCCAAGCTCACCTCTTTAACCTACATTTCTTTCTCCTGCCAGGGTGATCTTTCAAAAATGCAAATCTAATACTGTCATGACCTTGCTTAAAATGTTCAGGGGCCCCCCCAGTATCTGCAGTGATGAGTACAGGAGTATTATATATAAGGTACTGTATGTTAATCACTATATGAATTGTTTATATATATATTTGTATATTACATATAATGTGTTTATATATTTATATATAATGCATTTATGTACAACCTGAGTTCTTTCTTTCCAGACTTCCTTGGTTTGCTTTATTATTACTTGCATCTAGCACTATTTCTAGAATATAACAGATATGCAGAAAATATTTGTTGAATAAATAAACTAAATTGGTATGACAGGAAAGACAAAGATTAAATGATCTTTGACATTATCCAAAAGTTGGTACAAAGAAGGGAGAGTTTGGGTCCAGGTATATGTCACTTAGGGTGGAAGAGCAAACAAAGGTTCTGAGATTTCACCTGCATCTTTACCAGATAATAGACACAAGTTTCATAATATGGAGTTTCTCTGCTATACATATTTTTGTTGTTTTTAAATATTTTTCAATACCCCACAATTATTATTAAATCATTAATAATAATTTTTTGAAGTAAATCTCACTCTCTTCAACACGTATTTCTCCTACTCTTACAGTGATACATATTATTACAATTAATCAAGTATTAGGCCACCATTCATTGTATATATAGCTATATAGCATATAGCCATCCTTACTAGCAAGCCTATACTTCACTGATTATTGTTTCCATTTCCATGATTGGATACATTCTTGAACAGCATTGCTTTAGGTGAATTGTTGCTTGCCATTTAATTTTAGTTAATACCATGAAATGAATGTGAAAGTTACTCAGTCGTATCAGACTCTTTGTGACCCCATGAACTATACAGTCCATGGAATTCTCCAGGCCAGAATACTGGAGTGGGTAGCCTTTCCCTTCTCCAGGGGATCTTCCCAATCCAGGGATCGAATCCAGATCTCCCACATTGCAGACGGATTCCTTACCAGCTGAGCCACAAGGGAAGCCCAGGTGATACCATGCCTGATGCCAATAAGGCTGTTCCCAAAAATTACATGTATGTCCACAGACAGCACACAGAGCTAAAGCAGATAATGGAACATTAAATTCAGTTGTCAACTTTAGTGTCCTAATTATTCCACACTGCCTCTATTACTATTATTTTTTGGGGAAAGTGCAAAAGACAATACTGCCTTAGTGAGAGGTAATAAAGATGGTGAATTTTTAAAGGGGCAGAATAAAGCATGGAGGTTGAGCCCACGGAATGCATTTCTCAATTGACACAACAATCTCTAAAAGGCATTTCAGGTATATAGAGATTGACTTAGTTAGGCTTTGTATTCATTTGGTGCACAAGGAAATAATATGGTACTGTGCTGCTTAGTTAGCAGACTTTACAATTTCTTTCATCTGAAAAGAGAGATTCCTCTGGGAGTTGAATGCCAGCTAATCTTCTCTCCTGACAAACTAGCAGGCATCTCAATCAGGCAAGTAACTCTATAATTTACAAAAAAAAAAATAATAATAATCTTTTGCTGACATATTTTTAAAAGGATTTTTTTCTCAAGTCAAACATATTGAAATGTTTGATTATGTTTCAGAGTTCATATTTAGTGATATATTAAACAATGTTTTGTACTCTATATGGTGATAAATGTGGCTCAGATGGTAAAGACTCTGCCTGCAATGCAGGAGACCTGGGTTTGATCTCTGGGTCGGGAAGATGCCCTAGAGAAAGGAATGGCTACCCACTCCAGTATTCTTGCTTAGAGAATTCCATGGACAGAGGAGCCTGGTGAGCTTCAGTCCACAGGGTTGCAAAGAGTCAGACACAACTGACCGACTAACATTTCACTTTCACTTTGTATTCTACACGGTGAGAAACATAAAAACCAAAATATATTTTGCATTCCTTTTAGCAAAGTACACATTATGAAATGTACCTAGTACTCAACGTTTATTGGTTTTGATGTTTATCAATATTTTAATAGATATATGTAACCTTTATTATGTAATTTTCAAGTCATTTTTGCTATAAAATGCATATATTAAACTGAAAATCCCTTTCAACTATATATTAATGATGACATACATACAGTTTGACTAATCATAACTTATGCATAGTCCCATATACTTTCAGACTGCTCCAAACTGAAGGGTCAAGATTGTTCATAAACTTTAGGATGTACTAGTATATGTTTTCTAAGAATTGGCCTAGGAAATAACAGTTACTGTATAAGCCATTTCATTTTAAATTCTTAGACCTTTTTTAAATTAATAAATGTTATGATGATTTTAAAATGAAAAGAGAATGAATGCAAACTTCAGTATCACACAATCTGAAACAATATAAATCTACGTATAAATATTGCCACTTAGTTGAGATCACATACTCATTTGCACCTGACACATGGATCAGCCATTCAGGCTGCCAGTCTCTGAGTCAGTATTTATTAAATACCCCGAAGCAAAGGAAAATCAACAAGACTCATCTGGTGCTGTCAACTGCATTTCAGTTCCACAGAGTGAAATATGTAAAGAAATCATTGCAAAATAATGTTATAGATACAATTATAGACCTATAAGCACTGCTTTGACTCTATAATAAAGAATGCAAATGATTCCCTCTGTGTGAATATGATAAAGAATATCAAAAACAGACCAAGAATTAACTGGGTTTAAGTTTTAATACTTGGGTAAAAGCACATTAAAACAGCCATACAAAATAAAGAAGAAAGAAATAACCCTGAAAACGTGAAGAGTCAGTCATTATGCTAAGTTTATTACATGAAATATAATTTGAAATAATATTTTTTCCAAAACTTTAGTTCACTGTAGAAAAATTAGAAAATACAAGCAAAAGATGAAAAACTATTAAAATGCTCCGAGTTCAACGAGACAAAATTGATCTAAAATGCATTCTTCTTGATATTTTTATATATTTTTTCACAGTTCATATTACATAAATATACTTGTGCCCAGTGATTTAATTTCATGAGTAATATATTATAAATTACAACAAATAGTAATAATCTACAAAATAATAGCTGAATATTACCCCACTACATAGATGTTCCAGTTTTAACTTTAATCCATTGTTTGAGGATACTTATGATTGTTTTTAAATTATAAAGATGTTTAATGAAGATCATATAATATCTTTAAGTACATGCCTAAGTTCTTCAAGGTAGAACTCTTAGGTGAAAGTACATGGACATTTTTAACAATATAAGCACATATCATGTTTCCCTACAGAAAGGTGATATCAATTTTCACTATGTGATCAGAAATCCAACAGCACTCATTAGAAAGTGATTATGCCTTGATAAATATCCAACCCAAATCTTTGGGTGCCTGTAAAATCTCAACAAGCTGGTAATGCCTTCTTAAGTCTCATCAGAAAGAGATCCATTTAACCTATGAAGCAGAGCAATGGCTACGGAAAGTTAGGGGGTGAGAATGGGGAGGAGGGAGGAAGCACAAAGGGACACAAGAAAACTTTGGGCTTTTTTTTTTTATTTTTTTTTATTTTTAAACTTTACATAATTGTATTAGTTTTGCCAAATATCAAAATGAATCTGCCACAGGTATACATGTGTTCCCCACCCTGAACCCTCCTCCCTCCTCCCTCCCCATACCATCCCTCTGGGTCGTCCCAGTGCACCAGCCCCAAGCATCCAGTATCGTGCATGGAACCTGGACTGGCAACTCGTTTCATACATGATATTTTACATGTACAAATATGTTCACTATTTTGAGGTTGATGATGACTCCATTCCTATATACATTTGTCAAAAAGTATCAAATTTACATGTAATAGATACAATTTACTGTATGTCAATTATACCTTTAAAGCCTTAAAAATGTAGGATCTACTACGTAATTTGGGCTTTCCTTGGTAGCTCAGACAGTAAAGAATCTGTCTGCAATGTAGGAGATCCAGGTTCAATTCCTGGGTCAGGAAGATCCCCTAGAGAAGGGAATGACAACCCACTCTAGTATACTCGCCCAGAGAATTCCATGGACAGAGGAGCCTTGTGGGCCTCTGGGGTTCATGGGGTCACAAAGAGTAAGACACAACTGAGCGACTAACACTTGAACTTTCACTCGAAATATGATTTAATTAACTGTAAATTGTCCATATTTTAACTTTGGAAATATATGAGAAGTATTTTAAAAAAGAGTGTGAGAAGGAGATAGGAAAAAGGGAAAAGAAGGAATTTGTTTTCAGCACTGTCCAGAAAAGCAGGCTTTGACCAATATGAACAATGCTGCATATAAATACCCTTTCAGGTGACCAGAAAGCTACAACAGACTGGTGGACATACCGCTTACAGCTGCATTTCTCTTCTTAATGACAGGAATAACCTTGATATACTTATAGACAGATTTTGGAGGCAAGATCTCCTTAGTAAGTATCTCTGGTGTAAGAAACACACCTATTATCTCTCTAGTTCCCAAGTCCTCAGAAACTTTCAAATTGCTGTATTTTAATTCACTGTCCAATAAGCAACCTTCTTCTCCATAACTTTGTCCTCTGAGAAAACAACTTCCCACCTGTCACAGGAAAGTGTGACATTTGAAAACACATGTTTAGAATTCCATAATTAATATAACACATTTATTTTATTAATCAGTTTCTCTAAAGTCTGACATCCAACTGATTGATTCTGGAGAAACTAATAAGGTTGTGGGCTTAAACATGCAAATTAAAAATCAAATCTCAGACAGTGAAACATCCAAATTTAATCATCCTCTGAGACTCTTGCCTGTGCCCTCTGAATTACAATAATATCTACACTGATAAGTTTTCAAAGTGGATAGTTTACAAATATATGAATGATTTTTTTAATTTATTTTTATTTTTTTTATTTTATTTTTTAACTTTACAATATTGCATTGGTTTTGCCATATATCAAAATGAATCCACCACAGGTATATGTGTTCCCCATCCTAAACCCTCCTCCCTCCTCCCTCCCCATACCATCCCTCTGGGTCGTCCCAGTGTTGAAATGTCCAAAGTACATATATAGTTATAGTCAGGGTGTTTGGTGGAGCTATCAGGGCAGGGTGGGTGGTGCTGAGAAATCAATGTGGATTCCAGGATTCACTACAATACTATCAAAACTGCCATCAGACATGCTTTCATTCTAAGTTAGAAAAGAGTACATGTACCATTTAATGAGAAAAAGGGTGTCCATAATTTGAGAAGCCAAATCACTTGACCATTTCTGCACAAGTTTTAAATCCACATACATTTTTCTGGGTATTTATATTTGCCTAGTGCTATGCTAAAAATCATAACTGTTGGATAAAATTCTTTTTATAAACTTTATATATGAAGGCAGCCAGCAAACTAATAATGCACTCTCATAAAACTCTTGCTCATGTAAATCACTACTGAGAACTCAGCCTGACATTTGAATTACTTGAATTTATATCAATGACTTCCTGAATATTCAGTAATCTTAGAAATATACTCGATGTTAATAATGACTTTGAAGAGAAAGTCTTTGCTGCAAATTGCTGGATAGAAGGCATCAACTTAAATAAAAGCTTATTTCAATTTCATTATGGAATTTTATAATTTCATTAAAATTAAGAAAACTTTTTTCTAGTATAGAGCAAATGGATTTCCGCCTTCTATGTTAAATAGCTTATGAGAATTTTGTGTCACTGGCATTCATAGTTCTTTTTCTATCTGCTTTCCCTGGAGTCTCATATGGAGTTGTCAGGCGTAGGAATATCTGCCTCTACTCTCAGATTAAATGAAAATTGCTTTATTGGTATTACTTAAGTCAAGTTTGAAAACCAAGTGGCTTTCATTATATTTTACATTCTCTGAACAATTTTGTTTTTCTTTCAGAGTTTTATCACCTTAACTTGTACTAATTTAGTTTTTGTTGTTTTCCTATCTAAAATAACAAATGAAAATAGATGGGAAAGTAAGCTTAATGGAAAAATGTTCACAGTATAGAGTCAAGAAAAAAAGATTATGGTTTCTGGAAGTCCATTTCCGAAGAAGTTCATTTCCAAAGGTTACATGCTGCATCACTGCATTTAACATTCTAAAGGGACTAAATTGTAAAGACAGAGAATACAAGGGTGCTAGAGGACAGGAACTCAGTGGGGAGATGAGAGCACCTAGAAGCAACAGTGAGAGGGAACTCCCTGGTGATGATGGAGCAGTGGCGGTGCTTATACAAACCTAAACAGGCAATGAAACTGCATAAAACCACACACACACACACACACACACACACACACACACACACACACGAGTCCATGTGAAAACTGAACATGATCTGTAGGCCAGTAATGAGTATTGTTTCAATGGTGATTTTCTGGTTTGGTATGTGGTGTGTCTCCTTTGAGGGAAGCCAGATGGAGGGTTGAAGAGCCTCTATGTACTAGCCTGTGAGTCTATAATTATTTCAAAATAAGTTTTTTTTAAGCTATCTGATTTATGTGTGTAGTACAAAGAATGTGCTAACCATCAGAAAATTTCACTCATCTCCCATGCTAGTAAGGTCATGTTCAAAATCTTGCATGTGAGGCTTCAGCATTATCCAAACCCAAAACTTTCAGATGTCCAAGCTGGCTTTAGAAAAGGAAGAGAAACCAGAGATCAAGTTGCCAACATTGGCTGGATCACAGAGAAAGCAAGGGAAATTCCCAGAAAAACATCTACCTCTGTTTCATCAACTATGCTAAAGCCTTTGACTGTGTGGATCATAACAAACTGTGGAAAGCTCTTAAAGAGATAGGAATACCAGACCATTTTACCTGTTTTCTAAGAAAACTGTGGGTCAAGAAGCAACGGAACCCTGTACGGAAGAACTGATTGGTTCAAGATTGAGAAAGGAGTACAACAGGGCTCTATGCTGTCATCCTGTTTGTTTAACCTATATGCTGAGCAAATTATGAGGAATGCCCAGCTGGGTGAGTAACAAAATAGGAACAAGGAACCCTGTATGGAATCAAGATAGACAGGAGAAACATCAACAGCCTCAGATATGAGGATGATACCACTCTAGTGGCAGAAAGCAAAGAGGAGCTAAAGAGCCTCTTGATGAGAGTGAAGGAGGAGAGTGAAAGAGCTGGCTTAAAATTAAATATTAAAAAACTAAGATAATGGCATCCAGTCCCATTACTTCAGGGCAAATAGAATGGGCTCTTCTTGGGCTCTAAAATCACTGTAGATGGTGACTGCAGCCATGAAATCAGAAGATGATTGCTTCTTGGCAGGAAAGCTATGACAAACCTAGACAGTATGTTGAAAAGCAGAGATATTACTCTACCAGCAAAGGTCCATATAGTCAAGGCTATGGTCTTCCCAGTGGTCATCTATGGTTGTGAGAGCTGGACTGTAAAGAAGGCAGAACACCAAAGAACTGATGCCTTCGAACTGTGGTGCTGGAGAAGACTCCTAAAAGTCCCTCAGACAGAAAGGAGATGAAACCAGTCAATCCTAAGGGAAATCAGCCCTGAATACTCATTGGAAGAACTGATGCTGAAGCTGAAGCTCTGGTAATTGAGCATCTGATGTGAACAGCGAACGCATTGAAAAAGTCCCTGATGCTGGGAAAGTTTGAGGGCAGAAGGAAAAGAGGGCATCAGAGGACAGATGGTTGGATGGCATCACTGATGCAATGGACATGAACTTAGGCAAACTTCAGGAGGTGGTGAGGGACAGGGAGGCCTGGCATGCAGTCTGTGGGGTCGCAAAGAGTTGGACATGACTTAACAACTGAACAATTAAATAATATCAGGAAGGGGCAACTAGTAGTATAATAATAACAGCAATGGCTCAGCACTTTCTATAAACTGACACTGTACTGAATGAAAGCTTGTTGCATATTCACTAGGGTCTTTATAATATAATTATCAGCCCCAGTTTAAAGATACAGAATCAGTCTCAGTTGTGTAATATGGCATGTCCACTGATAAACAGTAGTACAAGACAGAGAGAGAGACAGACAGACAGAGATGGCACCCATGTAACCTTGCTCCAGAGATGCTACATTGAAATGAAACTCAAGTTCCAGGACAGTGGAAACCTGGATATATGAATGAATAGATGTTCAGTAACTTTATGGAAAAAATGATTGATGGCCATAGGATTTCTCAGCCTTCTAATCACGTAAACCAGATCTATATACATATACATACATCAGTTCTGTTCAGTTCAGTCACTCAGTTGTGTCCGACTCTTTGCAACCCCCTGGACTGCAGTATGCCAGGCATCCCTGTCCATCACCAATTCCAGGAGTTTACTCAAACTCATGGTCATTGAGTTGGTGATGCCAACAGACCACCTCATCCTCTGTCATCCCCTTCTCCTGCCCTCAATCTTTCCCAGCATCAGGGTCTTTTCAAATGAGTCAGCTCTTTGCATCAGGTGGCCAAAGTATTGGTAATATAGCTGTGTGTGTTTTATGACAAGACATCTGGAAGGATGTATAGCACAAATTCAAGAGTGATTATTTCTGGATGGTGGTGTTATAGAGAATTTAAGGGTTTTTTGTTGTCTATATTTTCTACTTTTTATAATAAACGCTTTTGTGAAATAAAAAAAATAAAAATGAGTTGAACTTTAAGAGGCCCTCTGAACTGGTCTCTGCTCCAGAAAAAGCAATTATATATATCAAGAATTAGAACTGATTTTCTCATTGTTTAATATATAACAGAATGACAATTTCATATTTTACTTCAGTTTTTATGGTACTTTTGCCTCTCCACTAAAAAAAAGAAAACTATCTTAATGTAATTGAAGACAGTTTTATTTTGCTTTCATATGAGGAGAAAAACCATGCACTTGTTGTAATCTATATGCCGAACACATAGCACTCGTGTCCCAGTGTCCAGGATCATACCTGACATAAAATCAATCTGCAATAAATGTTGGATAAATGAATGAACACACTAAAGGGAAGGATCCTGGAATCAAGATAGCACTGTGTACACTAAGGCAATTTCCCATATAGTATATATTAAGAAGTTCAAAAGAAAAAGGATCACCTTGAGTGAATCAAAAGTTAAGGAAAGCTTCACAGAGAAGGCTTCTTGAGCTGGATGGGTTCCAACATTGAGTAAGCACCTTTTGGATTTCATGAACACCACTGTATTCAGAGAACAAGATTAAAGGCCGTCATTATTGGCCTCAGGTTTGTCTGAGTGTATGTCTCTTTGGTATATGGTTGTATAGTCCCTGAAATAGTATGTTAGCGTGATGGTTAGTTTTATGTGCAGCTTGACTGAGTCAAGTGTTACCCAGATATCTGGTTAAACAGTATCTCTAGTTGTACATGTGAGGGTGTTTTCAGACCAGATTAACATACAAATCAGTAGACTGAGTAAAGAAGATGGCCCTCTTCAATGTGGGTAGGCACTGTCCCACCTGCTGAGTCTGAGCAGTACAATAAGGCCGACGAAGGAAGACTTTGCTCTCTCTCATGGCTGCTTGACTGGAACATCAGTCTTCTCTGGTCCTAAGGCTGGAAGTTACATCATCAGCTCATTTGGTTTTCAGGCCTTTGGACTTGACCTATAAATACATCACTGGCTCTTCCGATTCTCCAGCCTGCAGACAGCAAGCCATGGGATTTCTCAGCCTTCTAATCACGTAAACCAGATCTATATACATATAGATACATCAGTTCTGTTCAGTTCAGTCACTCAGTGGTGTCTGACTCTTTGCAACCCCCTGGACTGCAGCAAGCCAGGCCTCCCTGTCCATCTCCAACTCCAGGAGTTTACTCAAACTCATGGTCATTGAGTCGGTGATGCCAACCAACCATCTCATCCTCTGTCATCACCTTCTCCTCCTGCCCTCAATCTTTCCCAGCATCAGGGTCTGTTCAAATGAGTCAGCTCTTTGCATTAGGTAGCCAAAGTATTGGAAATTCAGCTGCAGCATCAATCCTTCCAATGAATATTCAGGACTGATTTCCTTTAGGATGCACTGGTTGGATCTCCTTGAAATCCAAAGGATTCTCAAGAATCTTCTTCAACACCACAGTTCAAAAGCATCAGTTCTTCAGCACTCAGCTTTCTTTATAGTCCAACTCTCACATCCATACATGACTACTGGAAACACCATCGCTTTGACTAGATGGACCTTTGTTGACAAAGTAATGTCTCTGCTTTTTAATATGCTGTCTAGGTTGGTCATAGCTTTTCTTCCAAGGAGCAAGCATCTTTTAATTTTATGGCTACAGTCACCATCTGCAGTGATTTTGGAGCCCCCAAAAATGCATACATACATACACACAATATTTATACTATTGGTTCTGTTTCTCTGGAGAACTCTGACCAACAGTGTTAGGCAGGGTCTTTTAAGAGGCAGATGCCAATATATGATTGACTTACAAATATCCTATTTGGAATATGCCTATGAGAGAAAACTGGGAGGGAGCTAGGAAACATTGGGAGAGTTATCAGACCACCATGAAAGTCTAATCAGGAGTGAAGGTAGGAAGAGAAGTTTGGAGGGGGCAGTGCCCCAGTGGACTGTAGTCTAAAAAAGATTCAGCAAGGCAGTCAGGGCAGTCAGAAATCAAAGTCAGCAGTCACAGAAGTCCCTTCCATGTATCCAAAGAACAGGCCTGACATAATTTCCCTGCCACCTTCATTTATGAATGATGGGGAGCAGACCTGAGGGTGTGGCCTCATCAGGATGCAGTTAAGGATGTCACAGCTCAGCACTTGGGCCCCTGGTCAGGCCAGATCCCTGTAGCTGGAGACCTATGAAGCCAATTCCCATGGTCACTACATATACAATGCAAATCTAAAAGGTTCTATGAAATAATACACTTGAAGATAAACACTTCATTTCAATAATGACATGAAACATCAATTTTAACAAAAGAGACAAATGTAGAATATAATACTCTGCTGTCAATGGGGTTAACCGTGTTAACCTACAGAGTAGACTTTCTCGAAGATTCTCCAGCATCTTTCATGGATGACTGACACAGAAATTTCTATTCTATCTATTCCTGATATGTTTGCCAAATGTATACCTTGCACAAGGCGCAGGGTAACCACTCATAAATCACATGAATGAACATCATAGACAGATCTAAGCTGCACACATACACTCACACCCATCGTCCTGTGTTCCTTACTATGCTACTCTTCTCATAAATATTTCCTTACATTGCCTTGTTTGAACATCCTCAATTTTAATGGATAAAAATAATTTTGTCAGTAAGTTATGAAAGATTAAAAGAAACAGTATTTTCCAAATGTATGATATGATCTGTAGTTTGAATTGCAAATGCTACCCGATTCCTCTTTACTTCTATATCCACCTACCCACTCTCATTTACATACATGTACACATAATTTCATGAATTTTACACCTCTTTTTAGCCTACTTTCAAGTCACACATCTATCCTTTTTCAAATACCTAAAGCATACTGCCTTGTAGAATAAATTTGGGAGGCTTCATATGCTAGCCCCTGAGAATGGACTAAAGGTAGAATTGAGGCCTCCTGTCACCCTCATGCCTCTGATTACCTAACCAACTGCTGGACTAACAGTATGTACTCAAGAACCACTCTGTTGATTCAGAAAATAAACAAGAAGTCATTTGTGAAATGTTAGATCAAGAATTTTGAGTCTGCTTATATCATTAAAAAATCTAATTTATATTTTCATTGTTTACAATAAAGTTTTTTGATTAACTATAATCTAAAGGTAGATAACCATACCTAAATGTCATTACATTACTTGATTTTCTGACACTAGAAATTACAGTGATAGTGGAAATACAGATTTTACCTCAATGTAATGTTAAATATAATAACAAATGTAAAAGCACATATCCTTAAATGTAAAAAAAAAAAAAATTGTCTTCATCCAACCATAAGGATTTATTTTCCATACCAGGAAGCTTTTAAGTAGGTTTAAATTCATGTTGAAGTATGTATTTGCTGAAGAAAATATTACATATTTTAGGGAAAAAGAGCTTTTTAACATACCTTGCCTTAAATAACCTGAGCCATCATTTCCCCTAATTTAGGATTTCCAGGATATAGCTTTTACCAGATCTACTGCTGAGTTTAGCCACTCTTCTTTCATTATACATATGCATATTAAAACATTTGAAAATCAAAACAATTACCAATATTCTAATTCTATTTTTATTTGTCCTTAGATGAATGAAGTTGACATATTACCTACTGCTGATATGTTACCAAGTGATCTGGGTCAATGATAACCTAGAGATGTGGTCTATGTCAAAGTGTGGTCCTCAGAAGCATACCATCAACATCACCAGGCCTCTTGTCAGAAGTGCAGATCTGTGGGTCCCACACAAATTTACTGAGTCATACTCTCTGGGATGTGCCTCCGAAGTAAATATTATAACAAGATCTCTGGGTGAATTGTGGCAAATTCTAGCATGTTTGCTCTAAAAGTGCTGGCTCGCTTCAACTGACTCAACCCCTAGAGCCTGTTATACAAAGCGAAGTAAGTCAGAAAAAGAAAAGCAAATATCATATATTAAAGTACATATGTGGAATTGAGGAAGATGGTACTGATGAACCTATTTGCAGGGCAGGAATTGAGACACAGACATAGAGTACAAACTTGTGGACACAGCAGGGGAAGGTGAAGGAAGGACGAACTGAGAGAGTAGCACTGACATATATACACTATCATGTGTAACACAGAGAGCTAGTGAGAAGCTACTGTAAAGCACAGGGGGTCCAATCTGGTGCTCCGTGATAACCTAGAGGGGTGGGATGCGGGGGCCGAGGGAGGCTCAAGAGGGAGGGGATATATGTATACTTTATGACCGATTCACATTGTTGTACAGCAGAAACTAACACAACATTGTAAAGCAATTATCCTCCAATTAAAAATAAATTTTAAAAATAAATAAAAATTTAAAAAATACTGGCACACATGTCAACACTGATGTTCCACAGATACAGGAAACTAAATTTGGGTGATTTACTACATTTTTCATGTAAAAATTTCAGCAATAGGTAAACAAACTCAATCATAGGATATAGAAGCCCTTTATTATAAAAGTGTCATGCTATCATACACAAATTTCTAAAAATCATTTTTGTCATAAATTCTCAGGAAATAGCTATTAACAATGGGGCTTCCCAGGTGGCTCAGTGGTAAAGAACCTGCCTGCCATTGCAGGAGACATAAGAGACATGGGCTCGACCCCTGGGTCAGGAAGATCCCCTGGAAGAGGGCATGGCAACCGACTCCAGTATTCTTGCCTGGAGAATCCCAAGGACAGAAGAGTCTGGCAGGTTATAGTCCATAGGGCTGCAAAGAGTCAGGCAGGACTGAAACGATTTAGCCCACACCCACACACACAGCACAGCTATTAACAAAGAAATTAAAAGATCCAAACCAATTGTCAGGAAGGGCAGTATCTGAGTCTTCCTAATGAGTAATACTGGTGGGATTAATTGGAATTTTAGCTATAGTTAAGTTCAACCTCATGGAGTTAGAGTATAAAACACTCATCAGGAAAAAACATGATGAAAGTCAAGACCAAACTACCATGCCCAAGTGACAGACAGAGGTCACATCCAAAGGGCAAAATTTGGGTCAGTAAAGGCAAGATAGAATACAAGTTTCAAAATCAAGATAAAGATTACTGAGGTTGAAGATGAAGCTCTAGAGAAGGTAGGAAAATAGGATACTGTACTAATATCAGAAGAAAGAATTTGAATCCCAAAGTTGAAAGAACTTCCTTTAGTCTCCCACTCAATCTGTCTTGATTTTGTTTGTCTATCTAAAAGCAAGGTCATGGAACAAGTGATCAGAGCCAAAGAATGCAAATCCTTACATTCACTCATATTTCAATATATAAATACACAGCTTTATGAGAATGAAACTTTATGTTTAATTAAACTTAAATTATTTAAATCTACCATTGCCCATCAAATACATTTTTAAATGTCTTTTTCACTTTGAGTAAAAAGTTTTATGTTATTATTCCCTTAATCAACAGGATAGTTTGAATTTTCATCTCATTCTATTGTGCTATGATTTTTCAAAGAGTGTCTAATATAACTACAAATATAATCATTAATTTAATGCATATGATGTGTTATTTTTCTCAAGAGAATTCCACAAATACAGAAGTTTGTATCCTAATAATAGCTAGAGGTTCTAAAATAAAAGACAAATTAAAATAGCAAAAATATATAGCTCTACTGCAAAAGTATTTAAGTACATAAAGCCCATAACACATATAAGTAACAAAAAAGATATTGATTAGTAAAGGATGCTAGAAGTAAATAGCTATCAAAAAATTGAAGCAGAGTCCAAAGAAAAGTGGAAATAAAGACAGATGTTTAGGAAAGATTACACTGGACCAAGAAGTATGATGAAATTATGTCTTTAAAATTCATAAGACTGACAAAATATATTAACTTATCTATAAAGATGTACAATTTTAGAGCTGGTCAGAGTGCAGATTCTGGAGCCAGGACACCCACAGTCACATGCTGGTCCTGCTATTCACTGTCTACCTGGCCTTGGGCAGACTCCTCCACCCCTCTATAATGAGTGGGAAACAATACCACATGCCAAATAGATTTGTTTTAAGGGTAAAATGACATAATATATGTAGATCTTAGAACAGTGCCCATATATACGAAATGCACAATTAGCATTGCCTGGAAAATCCCATGGATGGAGGAGCCTGGTAGGCTACAGTCCATGGGGTCGCTAAGAGTCAGACATGACTGAGTGACTTCACTTTCACTTTTCACTTTCATGCATTGGAGAAGGAAATGGCAACCCTCTCCAGTGTTCTTGCCTTGAAAATCCCAGGGACAGGGGAGCCTGGTGGGCTGCTGTCTGTGGGGTCGCACAGGGTCGGACACGACTGAAGCGACTTAGCAGCAGCAGCAGCAGCAGTATTAGACCACATTGAGGAAGGCATGGTAACCCATTCCAGTGTTCTTGCCTGGAGAATCCCCATGGACAGAGAGGCCTGGCGGGCTACAGTCCATGTGGTCACAAAGAATTGGACATGACTGAGCAACTTAGCACAAACACAGCACAGACCACATTACCTGTCTCCTGAGAAACCTGTATGTAGATGAAGAAGCAACAGTTAGAACTGGACAGGGAACAATGGACTGGTTCAAAATTGGGAAAGGAGTACATCAAGGCTGTATATTGTCACTCTGCTTATTTAACTTATATGCAGAGTACATCATGTGAAATGCCAGGTTAGATGAATCACAAACTGGAATCAAGATTGCGGGGAGAAAATCAACAACCTTAGATATGCTAGTGATATCACTCTATGGCAGAAAGCAAAAAGGAACTAACGAGCCTCTTAATGAAGGTGAAAGAGGAGAGTGAAAAAGCTGACTTAAAACTCAACATCATGGCAACTGGTCCCATCACTTCATGGCAAATAGATGGGGGGAAAGTGGAATCAGTGACAGACTTTATTTCCTTGGACTCCAAAATCACTGTGGATGGTGACAGCAGCCATGAAATTAAAAGACATTTGCTTCACGGAAGAAAAGTTATGACAAACCTAGACCACGTATTAAAAAGCAGAGACATCACTTTGCTGACAAAGGTCTGTTTAGTCAAATCTATAATTTTTTCAGTAGTCATGCACGGATGTGAGAGTTGGACCATACAGAAGGCTGAGCACTGAAGAAGTGATGCTTTTGAATTGTGGTGCTGGAGAAGACTTATGAGTATCCCTTGGACCACAAGGAGATCAAACCAGTCAATCCTAAAGGAAATCAACCCTGAATTTTAATTGGAAGGACTGATGCTGAAGCTGAAAATCCAATACTTTGGCCACCTGATGTAAAAAGCTAAATCACTGCAAAATGTTCTGATGCTGGAAAAGATTGAGGGCAGGAGGAGAAAGGGGGTGGCAGCAGATGAGATTGTTAGATAGCATCACCAACTCAATGGATATGAATTTGAACAAACTTTGGGGAATAGTGACGGACAAGGAACCCTGGCATGCTGCAGTCCATGGGGTCGCAAAGAATTGGACATAGCTTAGCCAATGAACAACAAAAACAAATATTATAAATAAGTGTAAAAGAGAAGTACAGTGTGGGTCACATGAATGATTTTAGTTTCTAGTAGTCATAATAAAAGAGTGAAAAGAAACAGATGAAGTTAATTTTACTAGCATGTTTTATATAATCCTTCTTGGGTTGAATTGTGTTCTCCCAAAATTCACATGTTTAATTCCTAACTCTCAGTAGCTTAGATGTGACCTTATTTGGAAACAGGGCTTTTGAAGACATAAATTAGTTAAATTAAGATGAGGTTATGTGGAAACACAGTAGACCTAATCAATATGATTGATGCCCTTATAAGTTATGGAAGTTTGGACACAGATAAGGGCACAGGCAGAATGCTATATGAAGATGAAGGCAGACACTAGATGATGCTTCCACAAAGCCCAGGGATGCCAAGGACTTCCAGCAAATCACTGTGCTTCTCCACCAGAAGCCAGGAGAGAGACATGGGACAGATTCCTCCTGTGAGCCTGTAGAAGGAACCAACCTTGTCAACAACCTGACCTCAGATTTCTAGACTCCAGAAGTGTGAGGCAATGAATTTCTGAGCACTCAGTTTGTGGTACAGCAGCCCTGAAAAGCTAAAACAGTACAATATAGCCAAAATATCATAATTGTAGCATGTAATCAATGTAAGGTATCATAAATGAAACTTTTCACATTTTTTTTTGTCATACAAAGTCTTCAAGATCTGGTATATAGTTTACCCAACAGCACATCTCAGTTCATACTAGTTACATTTCAAGTGGTCAATATCAACTCATGACCAGTGGTTCCCAGGTTGGACAGTGATGCCTTAAACAATCCATGGTGTTAAAATTCAGATTCCACACTTTGACCACAGGGTTTCTTAAACTGATAACATGTTAGTTAATGTTGAGATTGCTGTTTTCCTGATTACCAGTCTCCAGTTCTGTTCATCCAATCTGTTTTTACCTTTTTTTCTAGCCAGCCTATTATGCAAAACTTTCTTACGCCCACTGCTTTTCTGTCACATCTGTCTATAAAAAGCCCTATCACTGAGTCCATCCAATCATCATTCTCCTTCAATTCCATTCTCAAGTTACAGTACACTGCAAGGAGGAAAAAAAAAAAAATTCACAAACATGAGAACTGGCATTCTAAACATTCAGTCTTTTCTTTTGGTTTGGTCTTCAATATCAACACCTCATGGGTCAACCAAGAGCAACTGTTCATCTACAACCACGATTCCAGCTCCCTTCCTGTCTCTGGAGAAGCAAGACTTGCTCTTTTGTCCTAGATTCAGCAATCTACTCAGTCTCCTCCCACATCTGCAGGATCCACATTACAGCAATAGCTTCTCTGGGCTTTTATCTTCAATCAATGGCTCCCCCTCTAATGCTGTTATATCCTCATAATAGAACATGGTGAAAATCAAACTCTTCCTGTAACCTGATGTCCCGTCAAATTCCTCTTTCCTTCCCACTTCCACTCTGACTGTCATCTGGTTTTCACTTCTATCCTTTTTTTCTCTGGTATCACCAACCACCTCCATATCACCAAGCTCCACAGATGCTCATTGTATGTATCTTTATAGAACTCTCTGCAGCAGTTGACCACATCATCATTCTTGGAACTCTTCTTTCCTGGGCTTCTGTGCCATCACTCCCCTCTAGTTCCCCTCACCTATCTCTGGCTACCCTTCTTGGTCTCTTCATGTATTATTTTTCTTCTACTGGATCCCAAACCAGGTGTGTGTTGTTGTTGTTTATCCTCCAACCTATGGTTTCTTCACTATATTTACCTTTCTCCTTTTCTTAATGACCTTTTTTTTTTACTTTTCTTATTCTCATACACTTTATTATACTCCATATACCTGTAGTGTGAAGGTATTAAGACAGGGGTGTTAAGGCAAAAATGAGCTAAATTTCTTAAGCTTAACATACCACCTAATATAAAGTTTATAGTAGTTTTTTTTTTAATATACTTGCTAATGGAAAGCCTTAAGAAAATGTCATTTGCACTCATCTCTGATATAAGATGGACTCAAACTTAGTATTTCTTCAGGGGTTGTTTTTTTTTTTTTTACTTTCTTGGATTATCATCTTATTTTTTTATTATTTCTCAAATAATAAAAGACCTGAAATTTAAGTCATTCATTCATTTTCTTTTCTGAGTCTCAGCTTATCTGTGGACTAATAACCTAAAAGTTGATCTACTGTTTTTCAGAAAAATGAAAACTAAGGAAATAGAAACATTTAGGTATAGATATTATGTTTTTCATTTTTAAGGCATCACTTACTTTCAAAAATAATATAGTCTATGTTACAAAAAGATTTTTAAACTCACTTATTTTAAATTTTAAAACTCACTTCTACATTTAGGCAATAACTAACAAATTTAGAAATGTCCATTGTAAATCAAATAAAAAAAATAAAGGAGCTTGGAAATAGATGAATAAGGAAAAATACAAATATTCAAAAATTAGAAGAACAGATAAGACACAGCACATTTTGTTTATCTATCAGGCTAGTCCTGAAGTTAGAGAAACAAAGCTCCAGAAGTTGAAAGCCTGATCCCTAGGTGAGTGCCTCCTACTCATACTTGCTCTAATCCATCTGAACTTTGCTTTTTACTCTATCTAAAGGCAAATGAAATTGCTTCTGAGCCTTGGTATTTTTCTACCTTCTCCTCTTGTCATGAAATGTTCCTTTCTTTCTCTGCCTATTGATTTATTGGAAGACTACAGTCTACTAAGGCAGGAGGCGAGCCCATCTTCTCAGCTGTCAGCTATCAGTCATCACTGGTAGAAGGGCATCACAGAAGGAGGGAGAGCGAGCTCTCCTCACAGAGGAATTCTTGAACGATGACTCCAGCCCTTGCCCCAATCCAAGGTGTGCTTATTCCTTCACAGTCTCTGGAATACAAAATCCAATTTAGGGACCAGAACTAAATTGGACTTCTGGAATCAAAATTGTTTCCTTCACCAGAGCAGCAAAGGTCTTCTGAATTCTCTTGGTTGGCAGGTACTTTTTCTCACCACCTCCATTTCATCTTCATCTTAGCAGTGAGGTCTGGGGTCATGGTGTTCTAATACTCTCCATCTATATCAGTATTGTCTGGCCCTTTTCTGGTTTTTCCTTCTGTTCTGGGCTATTTTCAGGCTGTTATAGCTTGTCTTGAATTCTACCACCAATTCTTTCTCTTTCCAGAATCATAAACTCTTATGGTTTCTGCATCTTTCCATTCTGTAAGATTATACTTGTCCACAGTCACCAGGCACAATGAAAAAAAAAAAAGTTTCACTGTTCCTTGAGAACTTCTTCTTTCATAAAACATTGAATATTTTAAGGTCACCCATTCACACTTAATACATAAATTTCAAGTCTCAAGCATGAATTTATCCCTCATTCTTTTAGAGGAAGAGTTATTTAAGCATGAACCTACATAGAAATATAAATATACTTTATGAAAAGCACAAATTTCTTATTCCAAAATCCAATCTTAAAATTTTCTTAATCCTTTAATATTCTCCTTTCACCCTCAGGTTCCAAGAAAGAGGTAAGAGAATTTTCTACATTATAGTGGTCCCATTACCCTGCCCATACAGACCTCAACTTTCCCACAACATATTCAAGATGTGGTTTTCTGAATAATTCACTCCATTAATTTAAATTAATGAATAAGTCTTTACTATAAGACATACTCATTAATTTAAAAAGAAATCTTTTCAGTCAGAATTTTAGCAGCAAAACATGACAGTGGAAGATACACTTGGTATAGTATTAGAGATCATCCTACCACAACCCACACATTTCTACTTATCTATGTTATACTCGGAGAAGGCGATGACACCCCACTCCAGTACTCTTGCCTGGAAAATCCTGTGGATGGAGGAGCCTGGTAGGCTGTAGCCCATGTGGTCGCGAAGAGTCAGACATGACTGAATGACTTCCCTTTCACTTTTCACTTTCATGCATTGGAGAAGGAAATGGCAACCCACTCCAGTGTTCTTGCCTGGAGAATCCCAGGGATGGGGGAGCCTGGTGGGCTGCCATCTATGGGGTCGCACAGAGTCAGACACGACTGAAGCCACTTAGCAGCAGCAGCAGCAGCATGTTATACTCATGATAATAAAATGCCATGATGTATTTATTATAATCACAGAACATGAAGAATTATTTCATGGCAATCAGAATTTGTTTTAAAAGGATAGACACACATATATGTATGTGCATATATGTATATATACAAAAACACATAGGCATACCTATATACATGCATACATACATAGTGTATATATAGTGTATACATACATATAAGTATATACACACATAATTATCTATGTTTTAAATGAAAATAGAACTTCCATAGTACAAGGTTTATAAGTCATATACTTAGTTGACATATTTGGCACAGTCATCACATTAAATAATAAAACTATAATAAAGCTGTTTCTATCAAACTCGTAAAGAAGGCAAATACTTGTAAACAATATGATCATTCACATTGTAAGTGCTAACCAATGCAATTAAAAATAAGAATAAAATCAAAGTATAAATATTGACAAAATTGAAAAACAATTATTTTAAGGTATGTTATTGTACTGTTTGAAAATCCCAAATGCCTAAAAAATACAGAATCTCTAACACTGTTAAATGTAACTATAAGTAAATTGTATAAATCTAACAGTAACAATAACCAAAAAATGAAATAAGCAATAAAAATGTGCAGACACTATAATGAAGAAAACTATAAAACTACTGAGGGAAGATAAAGAAGACTCACATAAAGGCAGAGATATCATCTTCTTCTTGAATAGGAAGACTTCATTGTAAAGATGTCAGTTTCTTCCCTAAATGAAACCTATAAATTTAATACAATCCCAAGGGGGTGGAAAATATGAAATTGATACAATAATTCTAAAGTGTATCTGCAAGTATAAAACTCTGAATACCTGCATCAATGCATCAGTGTGGAGGAAAAAAAAAACACAGGCAATTCAGTGGGTACCACTGGGAAAGTATTAAGTTACTATATTGGAAAATACAAAGCCGAAACTCCACTCTACAGCCTTCACTATAATACATTCCAGATAAATAAAATACATAAAATAAGCATAATGCAATTATATAATAAAGGTATTAAAGCAAATACTCAGTGGCGTTTTAATTGCCAGAAAAAAAACATGTAGCATAAAGAAAAAATCTTGTCTGGACAAACATGTCAGGCAACAGGTGGATATTTAAATATAATAAGACATATCTCTGAAATGTATTATGAAATTGATAGTTTAAAAAGTCATGCACAGATATTTACATTAACTAGGACAAATCTTTAGGGTGACAGGAGTAAATAAGCAGAGGGAGATTACTGGAGAGATAAATACCAAAGGTCAATACCTCTGAAATTCATAATTATATACCATTTATATTTTCATTTTTACATTTCTATTGCTGCAAGTTTCTAAATGGATTTATATTAGGCTTATATGCAAGAGAAAAAAATTCTTTGTTTTTGCCAAAATTAAGAGTTGAGGGTTCAAGTCTTGTTTCTCCCATTAGTGGAAATCAACTCTGGGCAAGCCACTTTTCCTGTATCTCAATATATTCATTGTTCAATCTAACCCAAAGTCTTAATCAACTCTAAAATTCTAACTTAAGGGAGTAGTATCATATGCACACACAGGGATATAAACAAACTATACATTCTGTTACAAAAAGACATGGGGAATGAGGGCGAACCAGTAGCAAGGTTCTTGCAGGCATTGAAGCAAATGTTGGTGCCCCAAGGATTGTAAAGTGGCGAGACTGCTGTTGTGACCAAACCATTCTTTGTCTCTCCAACCTAATCATATCCATCTGTTAAATGGAACACTCTTCTTAACAATTCAATCTACCCCTATACTACTCTTCAACATTATTTAAGCCCTACAGCCATCATGATGTTCATATAATTGGTAATATTGGTAAAGAAAACTATATTAATTTCAAGTTCCAGCAGAAACACAGAAAGAGATCAGTATTTATCAAGTGAAATAAAGAAAGTAGAGAAAAAATTATTACTCTCAAAAGGGTAAAGAAGGTATCATAAACAACAGTGTGTACCTGATTGGAAGAGTGAGCTAAATTAGGTGATTTGTTTTAAAAGCAGTTCCTAGATTTATAGGACTTTGGTAAACATTTATTTTTGATCTAATTCAACTACAGGTATAAACTCTGTTCATGTCAAGGTTATAGAAGGAAAAAGGAAATGATTCTGCCACAAATCAGCTGTACGACCTAAGCTAGTATCTTATCCTCTCTCTCAGTCTTAGTTTCTTTAACCACTAAGAAAAAGTGAAAAAATGCATTGGGATAGACAACTTCAAAGATAACTTGCCATTTGATTCTGTGTTGCTGTGTCTTTTTCAAAATCAGATCTTTTTTTTATACTTCCTAAAGTATCTTATGCCTCGTTGACCTTAGAGATTTTATAGATTACAATTGAATAATAATAAGACATTTACTTTAAAATATTAACAAAATATACCATTAGGAGATGTCATGATTCCAAAAGTGAGGTCTGAAGGAACCCAATAAATGATGTCTTCATTCCTTACCCAAATTTGACACCAATCAGATACAGACATAGGGATCAGGCGGACGGAGAACAAATGCCTGTTAATTATTGATAAAAGAAAGGACGTATATGGCTTAGGTGTTCAGATGACAGGACTCACTAACTCCATCTGCCTAATTCCCTGTGGGTGTATCCAACCAGTCATGGGCACAGCTGCACCCTTAGAGGCCTCTCCGTGGGAAGCTGCCTCGGTAAATCTTAGTCCATGAAAGCCCAGAACAGAACGTGTGCTCTCTGCAGGCTGTCAAACCCAAAGAAAGGAAAGAGGAAGGACCTGAGCTAAGTAGGCTCAATTCTGTCTCCAACTCCACTGACCAGATAAGTCATTTCCTTCCTCGGACGGGAAGAAGAAAGGCAGAGAATAGACAGAGATTCAAGTTGTTATTCTAACAGATCTCCCTCTACGTGGGTAAGAGATGTCAAAGGAAAGGAAGTCCCTTCACCCTGAAAGTGCTCACAAGTCTTCATTTACTCAATTGTGAAGCATCAGCACTGTCACTCTCCCAAATGCATGGGGACACTGTCCCCAAGTCAGTAACTATATATACACACATACAAACACACACACACACACACACACACACACACACACATATATAGTGACTGCTGAAGGCTCTGAAAGGGCATTTAATTTCTCTGTCTCTCTCTGTCTCTGTCTCTCTCTCTCTCACACACACACACACCTAATTAAATACAATGCCAAATTTGAACATAACCTCCACTATCAAGTTCTCAGGAAAAAGAAATTGTCCAAATATTGAAAGTTCAAGGTCAAATTCTCTTGCTCTTAAGAATTGGTGTTGAAATCTCAAACATAAAGTACATTATGTGTGCTGTGTACTCAGTAATGTCACACTTTGCAACCCCATGGACTGTAGCCCACAAGGCTCCTCTGTCCATGGAATTTCCCAGGCAAGAATACTGGAGTGGGTTGCCATTTCCTTCTCCAGGGGATCTTCCTGACCTAGGGATTAAACCCACATCTCTTTTGTCACATTGGCAGGCAGACTCTTTACTGCTGAGCCACCAAGGAAGCCCTAAAATACACTGGAAAATCAAATACAAGTTAACATGCTCCAATTTCCCCTTCTCAGTCTCAACCAGAAAAGCTCTTGATGACTCAGTTAAACCAGATTTCCTTCAAGTCCATCAAACCAAGCCGTCTTCCACAAAAAGCATCTCCAAATTTAAATTAGTTCACCACCAAAACCACTTATTGCTCACTTTCAGAGGGTCTGAAGAGTTAATAGACACAACACTGTCAAGGCAGTAACTCCACACTCACAAAATTTAGAAGTCAAGGCTATCCCCGACCATTAGAGCAGCTGTTCCAAGAAAATTGAATTCCTAGACCCCAGGACTTCGGCCAAAGATTAGAGCAACACCACTAGGGTGGTGCCTGAGGGAGGAGAATATTCTCAGCTTAAACAGGATGCCATCCATCTATTCCAGATGAACAGAGGAGATATGTATGTACACACACACACACACACACACACACACACACACACACTGAGAACTGAAACCCAATTGAGAGCAATTTTGCATCAGGAGGTTAAAGTTGGCTGGTTCCAAATTGGGAAAGGAGTACGTCAAGGTTGTATATTGTCACCCTGTTTATTTAACTTATATGCAGAGTACATCATGTGAAATGCTGGGCTGGGTTTAGCACAAGCTGGAATCAAGATTGCAGGGAGAAATACCAATAACCTCAGATATGCAGATAACACCTCATTTATGGCAGAAAGCCAAGAGGAACCGAAGAGCCTCTTAATGAAAGAGGAGAGTGAAAAAGTTGGCTTAAAACTCAACACTCAAAAAATGAAGATCATGGCATCTGGTCCCATCACTTCATGGAAATGGATGGGGAAACAATGGAAACAGTGACAGACTTGTTTTCTTAGGCTCCAAAATCACTGCGGATGGTGACTGCAGCCTTGAAATTAAAATACTTTTGCTCCTTGGAAGAAAAGTCATGACCAACCTAGACAGCATATTAAAAAGCAGAGATATTACTTTGCAACAAAGGTCCATCTAGTCCAGTAGTCAAGTATGGATGTGAGAGTTGGACCATAAAGAAAACTGAGCACCAAAGAATTGATGCTTTTGAACTGTGGTTTTGGAGAAGACTCTTGAGAGTCCCTTGGACTGCAAGGAGATGCAACCAGTCAACCCTAAAGGAAATCAGTCCTGAATATTCATTGGAAGGACTGATGCTGAAGATGAAGCTCCAATACTTTGGCCACATAATGCAAAGAACTGACTTATTGGAAAAGACCCTGATGCTGGAAAAGATTGAAGGCAGGAGGAAAATCAGACAACAGAGAATGATATGGTTGGACGGCATCACTGACATGAATTTGAGCAAGCTCTGGGAGTTGGTGATGAACAGCGAGGCCTGATGTGCTAGAGTCCATGGGATCGCAAAGAGTTGGACATGACTGAGCAACTGAACTGATACTGATACTATTGTCTCTCAGAGAATGGCATTCTTATTTTCCTACAAAATTTAGAGATACACATTGGCGGCAAACCCAGTCACCAATTCTCATTTACAGCACTTTCCTTTTCCTTCCTGCATAATCAAAACTTCTTAACCTTCTTTTGTAGTTGAACTCCATATTTCTAGCACTTTAGGCTTAGTTGAATGTAAGCTCCATCCTAGACCATAGTGGCTGTAATCACTAACTTTTCCCAGGACACTACTAAAAAAGAAACCTGTTTGTTTTTTTGTTTGCTTGTTTTTTGTATATTTTTCTATACAGTTGGCTCTTTTTGGTTATCTATTTTAAATACAGCAGTGTGTAACTGTCAAACTCCCAGACTATCCCTCACTGTAACCAGAAATGTGTTCTCTATTTCTGTGAGTCTGTTTTTGTTTTGTAAATAAGATCAATTATTTCATTTCTTTTAGATTCCACATATAATGATTCCATATGACTTTTGTCTTTCTCTGTGTGATTTACTTCACTTACTATTTTAATCTCCAGTACCAACCATGTTGCTACAAATAGCATTATTCAATTATTTTTCATGGCTGAGTAATACTCCATTGTAAACACATACCACATCTTCTTTACCCGTTTGCCTGTTGATGGACATTTAAATTGCTTCCAAGTCTTGGCTATTGTAAACAGTGCTGCAGCGAACAGTGGTGTGCATGTATCCAGAAACCTGCCTTTGAAAATGTTACCACACACATACCAACCACAGAAATGCCTCTTCAGACCCCCAGCAGGACACGTAGATGGTCTTTCTCAAGCTTGTGACCCTGGGTGCTAAGTGAGGACAAAGCCCTCTGCCATGATCCTCATGCCCCTATTTTAAAAGTGCTTCATTGTTCCAGGAGTTAAGTAGCTTTCCCTTTTACTATATATTTTCCTACAATCTGGACTATGCCTCTAAAGTTTTCTTTCTCTGTGCTGTTTTTTACTTTTTTCAAGATGACTCAGCTAAGTTTTAAATAATTTTCTTTGCTTTGAGGTTGGCCCCTTTCCTTCTCTAACTCAGGTAGGGCAGCATTGCTTGCTGTGTTCAAGCATCTTCTTTCCATTTTATTTCCCTTTGTTTTCTGGCCCAGATATTTTATTTTCTAATATAACCCTCTCGTTTTCATCTCCTATAATGAGATTAAGTCAAGAAGTACTGAGAATAACAAAAGTATCCTTTGAACAGCTAACCCAAGATTGGATTCAAACTACCATTATCTTGCCTAGATCCCCTCTAATGAGCCTATCTCTCTTGCTGCTTCCCTTAGAATCCTAATTCTATGTATCTCTTGGGTTTGTTCCCTAAAGACACAGGAGATTCCTAGCATCACTTACAATGACTGTGTCACTTTGCACATCAATCATCTAACACCTCTCTGATCATTTCACACCACTATTGTCTTCCTCTCTTCAACATGCCCAGATTTTTATACTTATTTAACACAGCCAACATAATCTCAGGAGTCCTACTATGATCTTTTAAGCTTCAGTTTTTTTCCCACATTGTAAAGATTTTTCATTTTATATTTGTGTTCTTATGTTCTCTGCTGAGTAAATATTTAAAAACTCCAACTCTGAAGTAAAATTGAAAATTTCTTAAGGAAAAAAAAAAAAATCTGTGGTTACAAAGCCCAGGGTGAGAGAGAACGACAGCACAAAGCTTTTTGGTCAACAGTCGAAAGTATAAGGACAGATGCCACTTCACAGACGAAAGTATAAGCACCAATAAGGTACAGTTGACAAATTAAAAAGTATAGACTGAATAAGTATAATTAATGTTCTGATATATGTATAAATTGTGAAATAATCACCACAGTATTAATCACCTCACATACTTAATACATTTTTTGGGTGAGAATACTTAAAACCTACTCTCCCAACAATGTCAACTATACAATACCGTATTACCAACCATGGTTACACTGCCATAGACCCCCAGAACTTATTCATCTTGCATATCTGAAATTTGTACCCCCAGGTCCCAGGCCCTGGGCAACCACTTTCTATTCTCTTTTGAGGTTTAGCTTTAAAAGGCCACCTCTCAAGAGCTCCTTTACCCTTTTAAATTAATTGCTCCAATTGGCTCTCTGAAATTTTGTCTTAGACTTTATTATGCTTAGTGTTTGAGATTAAGAAAACCTAATGGATCGTCATTTCCTAGTCCCCCCCGGATGAACTTTTAAGAGGTTAATTTCACCTCCTTTGCTTTTCTCACCATCTCAATTCCCTTTCATCACTTTCCAATTGGTTCTGTAAGCTGCCAGCAGTTCTCTTTAACAAACTCTCTCTCTCCTTCCAGCTGAATCAGCCTATCTTCTCCCCTTTCATTCTATTCTCTCACTATTATTGCCCTGATAATAAAACTGATGTGAGTTTTCTGAACTCTGATTCCTCCTTGAATCCCTCAACAAGTCTCATGTATCTAGAAACATTCACAAGAGTTTTTAATTACCAGTTCCTTCATGTTGTCCTAACTTTAGTAAAAGGACTTGAAACTCCTCCCTTAGCATTGCCCATCCTCAAAGAGTTTACAGTTAGCGCCGCTCTATTTTGCTCAGTGACACATGCAGTTCCTGGTTGCCTTCAGATTTTTTTAATTTACTGATGCACTATTAGTTTTGAGGACTAAAACACACATTTTTCGTGTGTTCATGCCTGTTTGCCACTTGACTGCAATACCAGGCTTGAATTGAGCCTGTGTATTCAGTTTACACCAGCAGCCCACATTCTCTAGCCTCCTAAATGGCTAGTGCTTTTTAAAAGACATATCCTGCTTACTCGCCAGAAAAGAAACAGTGACATATATTTAAGCAAAAACCACAAAATAGAGCATTAAGCTCTACAGGCAGCTTCTGCTGCTGCTGCCGCTAAGTCGCTTCAGTCATGTCTGACTCTGAGACCCCATAGAGGGCAGCCCACCAGGCTCCCCTGTCCCTGGGATTCTCCAGGCAAGAACACTGGAGTGGGGTGCCTTTCCTTCTCCAATGCATGAAAGTGAAAAGTGAAAGTGAAGTCGCACAGTCATGTCCAAGTCTTAGTGACCCCATGGACTGCAGCCCATCAGACTCCTCCATCCATGGGATTTTCCAGGCAAGAGTACTGGAGTGGGGTGCCATTGGCTATAGGCAGTAGCCCATGCTAATTAAGCGAAAGGCATGAAGTTACCTGACCAGGCTCCCCCATTTAAGAAACAACCAAACAAATTTTTCAAAGGGCATAACACAAGCCAAAAACCCAAGTGATACTTATTTGCTAATATCTAAACCTTTTAATTATTTAATTATTATTTGCTAATATCTAAACCTTTTGGCCACCTTATGCAAAGAGTTGACTCATTGGAAAAGACTCTGATGCTGGGAGGGATTGGGGGCAGGAGAAAGGGACGACAGAGGATGAGATGGCTGGATGGCATCACTGACTCGATGGACGTGAGTCTGAGTGAACTCAGGGAGTTGGTGATGGACAGGGAGGCCTGGCGTGCTGCAATTCATGGGGTTGCAAAGAGTTGGACACGACTGAGCGACTGAACTGAACTGAAACCCTTTAAGCAGAGAAGGCAATGGCACCCAACTCCAGTACTCTTGCCTGGAAAATCCCATGGACTGAGGAGCCTGGTAGGCTGCAGTTCATGGGGGTCTCAAAGATTGAATCAGACATGACTGAGCGACTTCACTTTCACTTTTCACTTTCATGCATCAGAGAAGGAAATGGCAACCCACTCCAGTGTTCTTGCCTGGAGAATCCCAGGAATGGCGGAGCCTGGTGGGCTGCCGTCTATGGGGTCACACAGAGTTGGAAACGACTGAAGCGACTTAGCAGAAGCAGCAGCAAACCCTTTAAGTCACCTATCAGGTATATATTAATAATTGTTATGCCTAAATTCCACTCTCCGTGTCTTTCTCAGGTTTTCTGGCCCAATAGAAAAGATAAAGAATTCCAGCTATTCCAGTAAAAAGATCCCCTGGTCCCTAGTCAAGTTCAGAAACAATTGAGATAAAGAAGTCAGATAAGTAGAGACAAAAAGAAAATGCAACCTGTTGAAAATAATTCATATTTGAAAATTACTATTATTGAAAATTGAAAAGCAATTATTCTTTGAAAAGAGTAACATTAACAATATTAACCTGTGGTTAAGCCAATGGATTAAGGGAACAAAGCCATGTGCAAAACGTTAGGAAAGATCACTTTTCTCCTACGTCTTACTGTTGCTGCTGCTGCTGCTAAGTTGCTTTAGTCATGTCTGACTCTGTGCAACCCCATAGACGGAAGCCTACCAGGCTCCCCTGTCCCTGGGATTCTCCAGGCAAGAACACTGGAGTGGGGTGCCATTTTCTTCTCCAATGCATGAAAGTGAAAAGTGAAAGTGAAGTCCCTCAGTCGTGTCCGACTCTTCGCGACCCCATGGACTGCAGCCCACCAGGTTCCTCCATCAATGGGATTTTCCAGGCAAGAGTACTGGAGTGGGTTGCCATTGCCTTCTCCAACGTCTTACTGAGGGTCATTCAATAAAGTAACTTCTTGACCTCCTTTCTTTTCTCCTCTCAAATCTCCCCCAGAGGAGGAAATGTGGATTTTCTGATTAGAAATCTCAAAGCAGGTACTGGTCATGGATGACTCAGTTCTTTTTTTCCTCACCCACTGCTTGGCAGCAGGTCTGCCCACAAAAAGCATGCTCTTCCATTCTGTGAAGTAGAGAAGGAGGTGCTCCTATGGGGAGATCTGATACTGTTCAGAGCAATCATTGCAACTGGAACTAAATGTGCTGAGTCTTTCCACTGCGAGGGCAAACTGTTAGCAAACCTACTTGGCTAAAAGACCCAAAGTTCCTAAATTCATCTGTATCAGTAATAAGACTACATTATAATTGTGTGGCTTTATCTCTAAATTGCTTCTAAACCTGTGTAGAATGAGGAGAGAAAGATGAAATGTTATTATTTATTGAGCACCTTAGACCTAATTCTGTTTTCTCTAATCACCTACAAATAACAAGCAAGCATACATCCACTATTTAAGTACTCCATGAAATCTTATCTGAAAAATAATCCTTAGAGGTTGCCTTTCAATGTTACTATAAAATCTGAGTAGATGGTAGGCTTCCAAAGAGGCAAAGCAGTTTCTATAATATCAATAATATTGGAAAGAAGCCCTAAATAATGAATCTGAACACATTTTCTAATTTTTGAAGTGTGTCTATTGTTATTTTTGTTTTTAATACAAATATACCTACAAGGAGTCACCAATGGATTCCTAATGCTTGAATGAGTATATTGGATCAAGATCTCCTTAGGGCAAAACTAGTGGATAAGGGAAAATTCTGCATCTGGCAAATAGGTGGTCATTAAAAAGGGTCACAGAAAGGTAAAAATGAGGTGCAGAAAATACACATCCCAAACTTTACAATGTGGTTCACCAGATAACCACAGGATTTTCCTTAATACATACTATAGCTTCAAAGTCATTTTTGCATGAATGTGCCGTTTTCCAACTCAAATGCCAAAAAAAAAAAAAAAAAAAGATTCAAAACAATAAGCAAAGGTAACACAAGGAAGTCTGGGTTCCCACTGACATTTTTTAACTTTCTTGGAATTTCTTTCTGTTTGAACAGCTTCTAAGGCCTCGTTTCCTTTGAAAAATTAAATCATTCCTTCCTGGATGTTTTAGATATCAAACTTATTTGGCCTTTCTTACTACAATGGGATGAAAGGAGAGTTAAGTTCACAATCATGAGGTCTGAGTTTCTATCCTATAGGAACTTTCCATCTAGAAATCTTAGTTTCCTCCTCTATAAATAAGGGGTCTGCACAAAATGATTCCAATAATACTCCCAGCTGTGACCTGCTTTACTGCCAAATAAATGATTTATTTACACAAAGATGTAATACCTAAGAAGATGACCGCAAAAACAACAGAACAAAACAACAAAACCACCCAAGCTCATAGATGCAGAAAATGGATTTGTAGTTTCCAGAAGTGGGACAGCAAGGGGCAGGGAGTGGTGAGTGAATGTGGGAAGGAGGTCCACAGGTACAAACAAAGTTATAAAATAAGTCAAGGTGATGTAATGTATTTACAGTATGGGGCCTCTGGTTATAATAATACCATACTGCATATTCGAAAGTTGCCAAGAGAATAAATCTTCCAAGTCCTTATCACAAGGGAAAAAAAATGTTGTAACTACCTGTGGTGACAGATGTTAAACTAGACTTATTGTGGTGAATATTTTGTAATATATACAAATATTGAATCATTATGTTTTGCATTTGAAACTAATACAATTTTTGTGCCAATTATAACCACATCTTAAAAAATAAAGAATAACAGGGCTCCGAGAGGAACCCTATTCAAAAAAAAAAAAAAAAAAAGACTGCAATGATGATGTTTCTTGAGCTCCTCTCTTGTCAGAAGCCAGGAAAGTCATTTTATACATCTCTTATTCCTAACTGCCACAATAACTCTCCATTTTAGGTGTTAGAAGAGCTCTTCAGAGAACAAACCTTCTGCTTCCCAGTGTACATTACAACCTTGCTACTCAAACCGAGGCAGGTGGACAATGTATTAATACTTCATAGAAATGCAAAATCCTGGGCTCCACTGCAGACCTACTGAATCAGAATCTACTTTGGAATAAGATCTCTATAGCACCGATTTGCATGTTAAGGTTTGACAACCAACAAGTAGGTAGAAAATGCTGTGAAAGGAAGAGAGATGAACCTAGCCACTGTGTTACTTAGTAAAGCAACCAAGACAGAGAAATTTGGCAACTTGAAAGTTATCACAAAACTGTAAGTGATAGACTTGAAATCTTGTCTCATTTCAAAATCCATGTAGTTTCCCCCACATGATATTATTTTCCAACTGGAATTAAATATTCTATTTTACTTCAAGTGATAGGTAGGTAGGCAGATACATAGTAGACAAATAGATAAAAATGATAGTAGATATAGACAGATATAGCTACCTAATATGTACAACCTAATTGCAAAAAATGTGAATTCTGACACTTTAGTCTATACTGTCCTTCGTTTGAGACAAATTAAAACTTCAGTTAATACCATTTTTTGTTTATTCTTATTAATAAAGTAGTAACAATAGCTACTGTAAATTACTGTGATGACCTAATAGAAAAAATTAAGCCCACAACTAAGACCAAGAAATTAAACAGGCTAAAAACACTTTAATAACTTACATTATAAAAAGATTAGGCTATGGTAAAGTTCAGAATGCTGAAATATAGCATTGTGGGAGCTGTGAGATAATATCACATAGAAACCACCACAGAAAATAATTAACTACTTTCATCAAGAGAAAATTATCCTATTAACATGGTCTCTTGTTGATTATAGAAAAATATAAAAATTGAATTATCTTATTTGAATTTATTAAACTTATATAAATTGTAATTAAAGAAGGAGTTCCAAGACATAATGCTTGAGTGCTAAGTATAAGTACTTTCCTTTATAACAAAAATAGATTTCTGTAGTACCAGTAAACATCTACTTGTAGTAATCACTTAGAATTACATAATATATTGAGGTTGAAAAATACCATTAGGAAGAACATAATATTTTATTATACCTTTACATCATCTCCTCCAGAAGGCTATATGGCATCTATTGCTACATGAAAATTATGTCCTTAGTCATTTCATGAAATTACATTTTACAAAAATTTAAATGATTCCAAGTAGACTAACTTCATTTTGTATTTTAAGTACATGTTTCAGGATTCAACCTAATTATAGATTTCCCTAATATGGTACTTCTATTATGCTAAGGATAAGAATAAAATAATCTTTTTTAGTATTATTTAAACATCATCTCTGGAGATTCAGATTTTGTACCACAGATAAATTCCTTCCTACATGCATCCAGAAAAGGACAGTCAGTCAGTCAGTCAGTTCAGTCACTCAGTTGTGTCCAACTCATTGCAACCCCATGGACTGCAGCATGCCAGACTTCCTTGTCCATCACCAACTTCTGGAGTTTGTTCAAACTCACGTCCATCGAGTTGATAATGCCATCAAACCATCTCATCCTCTGTCATCCCCTTCTCCTGCCTTCAATCTTTCCCAGCATCAGGGTCTTTTCCAGTGACAAAACATGATCTACTGGAGAAGGGAATGGCAAACCACTTCATTATTCTTGCCTTGAGAACCCCATGAGCAGTATGAGAAAAGGATAAATAAAATCTAATATCTAACAGAAAAGACTGAACAAAATCCTTCCACAAAGAAAAAAAAAAGCTATTCTCCACATACTTCATGTGTTCTTGCTTACAGAGCCCTATTACATAAAGTAGTCATTTGATTGTCACAACAAAAACCCTGTAGGTAGGTGGAACAACCATGATGATTCTGTTCTGAGACTCAAAGAAATTCAGTAATATATCCTAGACCTCAGGTCAGTAGGTGCTAGCTGCTGCTGCTGCTGCTAAGTCGCTTCAGTCGTGTCTGACTCTGTGCGACCCCATAGACGGCAGCCCACCAGGCTCTGTCGTCCCTGGGATTCTCCAGGCAAGAACACTGGAGTGGGTTGCCATTTCCTCCTCCAATGCATGAAAGTGAAAAGTGAAAGTGAAGTCGCTCATTCATGTCCGACTCTTAGCAGCCCCATGGACTGCAGCCCACCAGGCTCCTCGGTCCATGGGATTTTCCAGGCAAGAGTCCTGGAGTGGGGTGCCATTGCCTTCTCCCAGGAGGTGCTAGAGCCAGGCCCAAGTTAGGTTTTCTGTGCTTCTACTAATACACAGTGCCTCTATTTTAGAAATGTGCTATTGACTTAAATGTCAAACTGATATATGATGTTGATTTGTGTTCATCATAACAAATGCTACTCTGTGCTACTAACCTTGAAACACAAAATTTGAAATGATTCTTTCCCACAAAAAGACAAGTCAAGGTTTCTTCTATCCCAAGATTTAGCTGTAACATGATTTTTCTTAAGAAACCCGTTATTGCTTGATAGCAAAATATGTTCAGTTTGATATTAGCTGGGCTCTTAAGCAGTTAATGGGGCCACTACCACTTCGATTTGAAATAGCTCCACTGGAATTCCATCACCTCCACTATCTTTGTTCATAGTGATGCTTCTTAAGGCCCACTTGACTTCACATTCCAGGATGTCTGACTTTGGGTGAGTGATCATACCATCATGATTATCTGGATTGTGAAGATCCTTTTTGTACAGTTCTTCTGTGTATTCTTGCCACCTCTTCTTAATATCTTCTGTTTCTGTTAGGCCCATACCAGTTCTGTCCTTTATCGAGCCCATCTTTGCATGAAATGTTCCCTTGGTATCTCTGATTTTCTTGAAGAGATCTCAAGTCTTTCCCATTCTATTGTTTTCCTCTTTTTCTTTGCATTATTGATCACTGAGAAAGGCTTTTTTTATTTCTCCTTGCTATTCTTTGGAACTCTGCATTCAAATGGGTATATCTTTCCTTTTCTCCTTTGCTTTTCACATCTCTTCTTTTCACAGCTATTTGTAAGGCCTCCCCAGACAGCCATTTTGCTTTTTTGCATTTCTTTTCCATGGGGATGGTCTTGATCCCTGTCTCCTGTAAAATGTCACAAACCTCCATCCATAGTTCATCAGGCACTCTATCAGATCTAATCCGTTAAATCTATTTCTCACATCCACTGTATAATCATAAGAGATTTGATTTAGGTCATACCTAAATGGTCTAGTGGTCTCCCCTACTTTCTTTCATAGTCTCCAAAGGAGTCCGAAATGCAATACTTGAATGCAATCTCAAAAACAACAGAATGATCTCTGTTCATTTCCAAGGCTAACCATTCAACATCACAGTAATCCAAGTCTATGCCCTGACCAGTAATGCTGAAGAAGCTGAAGTTGAACAGTTCTATGAAGACCTACAAGACCTTCTAGAACTAACACCCAAAAAAGATGTCCTTTTCATTATAGGGGACTGGAATGCAAAAGTAGGAAGTCAAGAAATACCTGGAGTAACAGTTAAATTTGGCCTTGGAATACAGAATGAAGCAGGGAATAAGCTAATAGAGTGTTACCAAGAAAATGCACTGGTCATAGCAAATACCATCTTCCAACACCAGAGAAGACTCTACACATGGACATCACCAGATAGTCAACACTAAAATCAGATTGATTATATTCTTTGCAGCCAAAGGTGGAGAAACTCTATACAGTCAGCAAAAACAAGACCGGGAGCTGACGGTGGCTCAGATTATGAACTCCTTATTACCAAATTCAGACTTAAATGTACACATTAGGTCTCCTAATCTACCCTTCATGTTTGTTTTATTTAGCTTCCTAATTCTCAACATTTTATATTTTTGTTCAGAGTTCTAAGTTAGTTATTTCACTATGTCATGCTGGTCATTAATTATGATCTCAAACTGGCCATCTTCTCCTTCAATTTATCTCCTGAATATTTTAATTTCTTTTTTAAAAATTTCAGGACTTTTTTGGGTTTTTGTCTATATGATTTTACTTAAATTCTCATGCAGAGAAAGAGGTAGTAATGGAAATACAGAGGAATATAATGAAAAGAGTACTTCTATTCCAGCATCTCTATTTTGCTAGGATTGTCACCTTGGGCTGTTCAGACTTTTCTCTGTATTCTCGAATCCCTTCTGCACTGATGTTTCTTTTCCCCAGCCTACTCATGGGCCTCAGGGCATGTAAAGAACAGCAATAATCTGATGTATTTGCTATTGGAAAATCAATACCCTTTCTAGGTATCTGAAAGAAGCTTCTTCTCTGCTGGTCTCCTTCATTGCAAAAGCTGACAAAGACTTGAGAAGTATAAAGTAATTCAACAAAGATCCTACAGATAGTACATGGAACAGCTATAGTAAGAATGAGATTTCTTTTCTTTTCATTTTTTTGCAAAGTTATTATAATTTCCTCTACTAAAACATCCAGTTTTACATTTTTTGAAATTAGATGGTATCAAGAATGATGAGCCCATTTTCCACACTTATATAAATGCAATTAGCATTGCCTCTTCAACTAGAAGTTGGTTGCTTTGCAAGGACATAGTTCAGGATGTGAGTAGGTGACAGAGAGTCAAGAGCTATGAACCTGGAAAGGGGAGTGGCTGAGGGGAAGCAATGAAAAGAGTCATAGGGAGGCCTCCCTGAGAGCCAGGTTAGTGAAACTCAAGATGACAGCAGGTAGGCCTAACTCTCATCACACTATGAGCATATGTGTTGGGAAGGGTGGTGGTTACATGTACCTTGAGCTTTATTGATATCCCCTCTCTACTCTTGGGCTTCCCAGGTAGCACAGTGGTAAAGAATCTGCCTGCCAATGCAGGAGACACAAGGGACACAGTTTCCATCCTTGGCTCAGGAAGATCCTCTGAAGAAGGAAATGGCAAACCACTCTAGTATTCTTGCCTGGGAAATCCCATGGACAGAGGAGCCTGCTGGGCTACAGTCCATGGAGTCACAAAGAGTCTGACAGGACTGAGCGCGTGTGCACATGTGCACACACGTGCACTCACACACACACACACACACACACACACACACACACACACTCCACTCTTAGGGGAAAAGGAGTGCAGTGATCAAGAGGGTGGAGTCAGACAGGCTGGTAGTCTCAGCCAAGGCTAGCCAGCTTTTTCACTCTCAAGGGTCTGTAACTTGTATTATACACTATATAAACATGCTCAGGTTGTCCACTGTACTGAGAGCTTTCTAAAGCACAAAAGCCTATCACACAAGAGAGATGCCTGAAGATCCCACTTAGCCCACATGCTGCTGTGCAACACATCAGCTTTTTGGATTATTTAACACTACATTAGAATCAATTCCTGTTTCTTAACATTTATAAGAAAAAAATTCATTCAATCTATGTTTAAACTTATTCATAACAGTTTGTCAACATTCTGACCAGGGAACATACATCAGAATCCTAAAACAGAATGCCCGAGCAAAAAGCAAGATAGTAAGTGTACTGTGCATGCATGATCAGTTGTGTTGGACTCTGTGCAGCCCCATGAACTAAAGCCCATGAGGCTTCTCTGATCATGTGATTTCCTGGGGAAGATTACTGGACTGGGTTGCCATTTCCTCCTCCAGGGGATCTTCCCAAAACAGCAATCGAACCCATGTCTCCTGCATTGCAGGTGAAATATTTACCATGAGCTACCTGGGAAGTCCACAGTAAATGCACTGCCTACCATATGAAGAGTCTTAGAAAATTTTTACATACTTTGAATAACCAATGCCACCCGTCTATCTTTTGAAAGTACCAAACACATACACATGATGATTAATCTCAGACAATATATTAAATAATAAGCAATTGATAAATTATGGCACACCAATATGATAAGATGCCACTCCCCAATTAAAATGAACATTAGGACACTTAATTAGATGTGAAAATAGCAGGCATGGGAAAATCCACAGATTCACATACATCTTGCTTTCTCCTCTGTTCACTCCATTCTCAGACAAGCTCTCTCCTACTAATGGCAAGTTGGTAAAGATAATGGTCAACGACCACAGAATTTCATTTTACTCTATCAGACACAACCATGGAAAGAGAGCTTCTCTATTCAAAGACTAATTGAAAAGAAATCCAGGAAGTTCTTTCATTAGCTCTAATGTGCCTCCCTGCAGCTGAATGAAAGAGAACCATGAGCTTGGCCAAGCTTTATGACATGCTCATGCCTAGCATCAAGGTTATATACTGAGATGAACGTGCTGTTATCCAGTGAAAAGGACAAAGGATTGCTAGATCATATGGTAATTCTATTAATAATTTTTTAGGCATCTCCACACTGTTTTCTGAACTAAATACATCATTTTATAATTTCATCCACAGTGTACAATGATTTCAATTTCTGCACATCCTTGAAAACAGTGGTCTTTTTTTCAATAATAGTCTGATTTGAAATCAGAATCTCAAAGAGATATTAGCACTCTCATGTTCACTGTAGCATTATTCAGAGTAGCCAAGATGTGAAAACAACCTAAATGTCCATTAAAGGATGAATCAATAAAGAAAATATGGCATCAACAAAGAAATTTTATTCAGCCATAGAAAGAAGGAAATCTTGCCATTTACAACACTTAAATAAGGCTGAAACTGGAGGACAATCTGCTAAGTGAAATAAACCAGTCACAAAAGGATCAATACTATCTGATTCAGTCAGTCAGTCAGTTCAGTCGCTCAGTCATCTCTGACTCTTTGTGACCCCCATGAATTGCAGCACGCCAGGCCTCCCTGTCCATTACCAACTCCCAGAGTTCACTCAGACTCATGTCCATCGAGTCAGTGATGCCATCCAGCCATCTCATCCTCTGTCGTCCCCTTCTCCTCCTGCCCCCAATCCCTCCCAGCATCAGAGTCTTTTCCAATGAGTTAACTCTTCCCATGAGGTGGCCAAAGTACTGGAGTTTCAGCTTTAGCATCATTCCTTCCAAAGAAATCCCAGGGCTTATCTCCTTCAGAATGGACTGCTTGGATCTCCTTGCAGTCCAAGGGACTCTCAAGAGTCTTCTCCAACACCACAGTTCAAAAGCATCAATTCTTCGTCACTCAGCCTTCTTCACAGTCCAACTCTCACATCCATACATGACCACAGAAAAAACCATAGCCTTGACTAGACGGACCTTTATTGGCAAAGTAATGTCTCTGCTTTTGAATATGCTATCTAGGTTGGTCATAACTTTTCTTCCAAGGAGTAAGCATCTTGTAATTTCATGGTTGCAGTCACCATCTGCAGTGATTTTGGAGCCCCAAAAAATAAAGTCTGACACTGTTTACACTTATATAAATTTTCCAAAATAGTCAAACTCATAGAAGCAGAGAGTAGAATGATGCTTGCAAGGGATGGGGTGCAGAACATGGGGAGCTGCCACTGAGATCAAGTTTCAGTAATGCAAGGCAAATTCTAAAGATCGGCTGTACAACATTGTGTCTGTGGTTAACAATATTGTACTGTATTCCTAAAAAGCTATTAAGAGGGTAGATTTTGTGTTATGTGTTCTTACCACAATAAAATAAAAATTTAAAAGATATAGCCAAAAGCCACTAAATGAAATGGAATAAAAGCAATGGGCTTCTCTGGTAGCTCAGCTAGTAAAGAATCCACCTGCAATGCAGGAGACCCCAGTTCAATTCCTTGGCTGGGAAGATCACCTCCAGAAGGATAGGCTACCCACTCCAGTCTTCTTGGGCTTCCCTGGTGGCTCAGGCAGTAAAGAGCCTGCCTGCAATGCTGGAGACCTGGGTTCAATCCCTGGGTTGGGAAGATGCCCTAGAGGAGGGCATGGCAACTGACTCCAGTATTCTTGCCTGGAGAATCCCATGGACGGAGGAGCCTGGCGAACTGCAGTCCATGGGGTCACAAAGAGTCAGACACGACTGAGCAGTTAAGCACACACACACGTAAAAGCCATATGGATGTGGGACAAATAGCAGATTTTCAATATTTTACAGAGAAAATGTTTATACTCAGCCCGTAAAAACTTCCTATTGGACAAACTACACTTTTTGTTTGCTGGTTTTAACTGAGGTTCCTTCTAACGAACATGGTAAGTCAGATATGGTGGAATTATGTGGACTACTTCGTCATACAGAAGACCTCTTTCGGATGTCATGGCAATGCTGGATGAAGATGACTCCAGCTACAGACATCTCTGCTATGTCCAATTTTTGGTCCCAGACCTGTTATTGGTCTGGAGGAGATTTCCCAGAAATGTCCAATACAGACATCTCTGCTATGTCCAACTTTTAGTCCCAGACCTGTTATTGGTCTGGAGGAGATTTCCCAGAAATGTCCAACTTTATTATTACAAGAATTTTAAGCATATATTGTCTGCCCTCCAACAATTCAGCAAACCAACCGTGGGATTCAATATAGCAAAAGCCTCAAAGCAAACTAAAGTTTTGCATAGCAGTAGCCATGCCCAGTAGCCATGCCTAGGTGAAACCAATTTTAAGCTCTAGATCAATTTCATCAGCGTTGCTGCTGCTGCTGCTGAGTCACTTCAGTTGTGTCCGACTCTGTGCGACCCCATAGATGGCATCCCACCAGGATGCCCTGTCCCTGGGATTCTCCAGGCAAGAACACTGGAGTGGGTTGCCATTTCCTTCTCCAATGCATGAAAGTGAAAAGTGAAAGTGAAGTCGTTCAGTCGTGTCCGACCCTCAGCAACCCCATGGACTGCAGCCTTCCAGGGTCCTCCATCCATGGGATTTTCCAGGCCAGAGTACTGGAGTGGGGTGCCATTGCCTTCATCAGCATTAGCTATAAATAATTCCAAACATTAAGTACAAAGCAAAAAGTCTTGGAAGACAAGGAAAAGTCTACAGGGCCTGACAGCCAACAGAGTTGAGACATGCAAAACAGTAGCATATTTTTGAAGAGCAGAGGGATTGTAACTAAGACCACCTTACTGTACCAGAGATGCCAATGGAGATAAATGAACATGACAACTTAGCAAAGAGAGAAGCAGAACATAAAGGTCTCCACATGATGGTAGTAAGTAAAAGTTGTAGCCCATCTTCATCAGTGTCCAAAGAGGAAACACCATGAAGTTATTTGTCATTTTAGCAAAACTCTCATCCATTAATATACATTATATCTACACTATTTTCATAAATGCAATAAAAACGAACATAAAAATATGTTCACTTCATAATTTCATTTTTCTATTGATATTAATGCCTATCTTTAGGGTGAAAGTGAAGGTAGCTCAGTCCTGTCTGACTCTTGGCGACCCCATGGACTATACAGTCCATAGAATTCTCCAGGACAGAATACTGGGGTGGGTAGTCTTTCCCTTCTCCAGAGGACCTTCCCAATCCAGGGGTCAAACCCAGGTCTCCCACATTGCAGGTGGATTCTTTACCAGCTGAGCCACACGGGAAGTCCAAGAACACTGCAGTGGGTAGCCTATCCCTTCTCTAGGGAACCTTCCTGACCCAGGAATTGAACGGGGGTCTCCTGCATTGCAGGAGGATTCTTTACCAACTGAGCTATCAGGGAAGTCCAAAATATTTATGTATTTAACTGCATCAGGTCTTCATTGGGTCATGCAGGATATTTTGTTGAGGCACATGGACTCTCTAGTTATACTACGTGGGCTTTCATAGTTGCAGCAGGCTGGTTTTGTTGCTTTGCTGTATGTGGGATCTTAGTCTCCTAATCAGAGATTGAACCCACGTCCCCTGCATTGCAAGGCAGATTCTTAACCACTGCACCACCAGGGAAGTTGTCTTTAGGGCAGCTCATCATGTTCACAACTGGAAAATCTCTGAAACAGTATTATGAAATTTACTTGTCTGCTTTTGATTAAAAGTGAGAATAAATTACATGATGATTTTAGAAATGAAAGAAGCAACCCCATGGTAGTTAAAGCATGATTTGGGCCAGAAGTTTTGTAAAAATAAAGGCATAGGAAAGATGGAAGGGAAGAAATCAAGCCATTATTAAGCACCTACTCACTCAGGCACTAACTAGGTATTTTATACCTGTTACCTCAGTTAGTCCTTCTGATAACCCCTTTCAAGATATAAGCTTTAGCTCTTCCAAGAGAAAATTGAGGCCAAGAGAACTCACTTAAAAATGTGTTGTAGATTTTATGGCTACATATGAATCAGTGTGATTCGAACAAAGAAATAAATTCCATGGACATAAAGTCCTAATTGTACCCATTCATACATACATATGCAAACTTTTTAAACATGTATTTATGTTAATATATACATATACACCACTGAGGAAATATTACAATAAATTGGAAAGCCTTCTCTCTTGGTTGGAGAAAACCTCCAAAGCAGAATACTTACAAGGTATTAAACTAGTAGAATTTCACTCTTTTTATGAGGATCAGCACAACCTTGTAAAATGTTTGTGTATGTGTGACATTCCCAAGTCTTAGATTTTCCAGCAGTTAAATTATGGGTGATCCCCACAAGTCTGAATTGTTGGCTGAGAAATAAAGTGATACTTGACTAAAAGCCATGGAACCAACTGAAATCCTTCCCTGCAGTAGAAAGTAAGTAAAAAGCCTCTTACTGGTTTCAGGACAAGGCAAATTCTAATACAACAGGGAGAAAGTTGAAAATAGCAGACTCTAATTTTAGCAGCTGAAGTCAATAGTGGCTGTGGTGCGCTTTCAATTTAAGGTATAATATAGTGGTTTTTACTCATTGGACAGGAGTTGAGGGTCCACTACACATGGTATTAAATTAAACAAATATGCTTTGAACATGTTTTTGAAAGGATTAAAAATCCTTCATTTAAAAATATGTTGTCAAAAGTAACGTAATTAACCTTACTCAAATTTTTGAATTATTTTAATGGTTGAATGTGTTCTTTCAAAACAATACAGCTCATAATTAATTTCCCTTATACTAAGTTATCTGTAATATTCTAATGGTTTTTTAGAAGTTTAAGTATTTTTTTTCTAAGTAAGTTACTTCTCTCCTCTTTATACTACACATTGAATATTAAAAATAATAGCTAAAACTTTTTTTGGAGAAGAATGCTGAATTTGTTCTCTTATTTTCTGTGATCACAGTATTAGTAATAATAGTTTTTATTTATTTGTTTTATTACATACCAGATACTTTTCTATGTACTTGATAAGGATTATTAGTACTACTTCATTTAAAGCCACAACCCTGTAAATTATGCAGGAGTATCATTCTTTACAAATGAGGAAACTGAGGCTGGAAAAATTTCCGTAATTTGCCTAGTGTCACATAGCTGGATGTCAAGCAGTAATGACTTCGGAACTTCAACAATGAAATTACTGTTGAAATAAAATTCTAATTGAATGAAAATAATATTGTGAGAAGATGGAAAATATGCTATTAAAATATGTAGGTAAGGTCTTGAATGTGATTGTTAAAAAGCAATAAATACTCAATATCATATACAGATATCATATACTGAGAAATTACCAAAAGCTGCCAAATTTAAATGAATCATAATGCTGATGTTCTGAATTTATATAGTATTTCATAAAATATCACTTAAAGGGAAAAAAAGCTTAAATGACTGGCAATTAAATATATGATCTGTTATTTTCAGTGCTATAATGATAGTCTTACACCTAGGGATAGACAAAATTATTAAGCTTAAATGCTTGAAAAAATGACTCAGAAATTTTAAGAAATGTGCAGAGAAACAATTTAATTCAGCAGGGAAAATTACAAGTCATAAAAATCTTTAATGAATACAAGATGGCAAAATAACCAGGTAGATACAGTGAGACAGAAATCAAATTATCTTTCTTAATGAGATAATCTGCATTTATAGTGTTATTGTTAATCTCAAATTTCCTGAGGCTTTCCCATAGTTTATCAAGCCCAGAGACATCTTTGTTGAGAAACACCGGGAAGCTCCCTATGTTTCTATGCCGAATAGATTTTCTTTCTAGAATCATTTACCAGGCTTGATCTGTTTAGTTTGAAGAAAGGTAATCTTAAGTAACTCGTAAGAGTTTTAGTTCTTCAAAATTAAACCAACCTGATAGAAATATTTGTTGTCAAGATGCCCAGCTCCATGATGAGCTAAGAATAAGCAATTAGTTCTAGGAACTTGCTTGCCTAGAAATTGTATTCTACTTTCTTCCAAGGTATTATACCACCTTCACTACAAGATTATTTTAATGATCAGGAAATTAGGGCAAATTTTTTTTTGTCTTTATCAGTACACATCCATATGACTGATGGATTAATTTTAGTAGCATTTCAATCAGTACTTTCTTGGAAGCTTCAAATCTTAGTAATAAACTTGATTTTCAGATTAGCTAATTTGTCTGAAAAATATCTTTCCAGGTCAGCCTATAAACCCCCCAGTTAAATACATGAAGACATTCTAGAATTATAAAGACAAGGGGAAGGGGATAAAGTGATTAGTAATAAACATTTTGGGATGAATTAATTATTGATATTTTTCTTCAAAATGTATTTACTCTGAAGAAATGATAAATGTAAAGAATAAAGGACAGAAAACATTGATACAGGAAACTCTCCAGGGCTCATTTTGGGAGCAGAGACCTTCCTCTACAGTGGAAAACCTAAGAATACCCATCACATCCTATAGTTGTAACCTCCATAATTTATGGTAATTGTCAATTCACTTGACTGGAACTCCAACTGGAACATACACTCTGTATGTGAAGAATTACAGTTCTTCAACATATGTCTTCTCCTTTCCTTCATAAATTGTGTAGCTGGTCTTATGGCCACGTAAAATAAGACTCCATTTTGAATCTCCTTTAAAACTAAATGAGACAAAGTGTGATTTTTTTTTTCCTGGAATTAGGATATGAGTGAAAGTGATATGGTAAACTTCCAAGTTATACCATTTCCTATCTTTCTCCATCCCCAGATTAGAATGTGGACATAAAGTCAACTACCTTGTGCCATATGCATGAAGTCCATAACCTAGGGTTATTGGACGGTAAAGAGACTGAAAGAACCTGCATTCCTTAAAGAATTTACTCATAATCTTATGAAAGAGACAAATAAACATGAGTCTGGGCTGAGCTGAACCTGTATCTTAGTTAAAATCCTATGGGAGAATAGAGTGCTGATCAGTGTGCTGAGTTTTATATCTCTGGTGCTTCATGATGGGTCAATAAATTAATGAAAAGATGTCTGACAAATTTAGGATGGATACATGGATAGAAAGATCAATGAATGGTTGGATTCTGTCCTCTTCTCTCTCTCAACACTCTAGATGATGTCACCTACTCTCATAGTTCTAGATACAATGAATCATGTTGATCATTCCCACTTGAATTTGTCCAATCCCATATACACCATACATCACAAATCTTTATATCCAAAACCTAACTGGAAATATGGATGTCATGGTTCAAAGGTCTGCAGACTCAATATATCAAAGCTGATTTTTCCTCTTCCTCCTCCTCTTGTAATTCTTTCTGTGAAGTTGCCATAGTATAGTTCCCAAAATTTTCCATTTTTCAAAGATTTTAGTATTTTATAATTCTATAAAAGAGACTATATTACATAATTTCCCAACTAATATCCCTGCCCTAAGTGCCAAGTGAAGTGGAGATATCAGTATATCTTGATACAGTGTATTAGACTTGAACTTAATGTAGCCCACACAACTGTCGGGTACAATTATCATGTCCATTTTATAAACAAAGAAAGAAAGTGAAGTTGCTCAGTCGTGTCCGACTCTTGACAACCCCACGGACTGTAGCCTACCAGATTCCTCCATCCATGGGATTTTCCAGGCAAGAAAACTGGAGTGGGTTGCCATTTCCTTCTCCAGGAGATCTTCCCAACCCAGGGATTTAACCAGGCCTCCCGCATTGTATGCAGTCACTTTACCGTCTGAACCACCAGGGAAGCTCATAGACAAAGAAACTGAGGTCAATAGAGAGTAAATAATTTGTCCAAAGTAACCCTGTTAGTATGTGCTGGAGCTGGGATTTGAACCCAGGATTGTCTGAATACAAAGCCCAGTTTGTGCTATTGCACTTGCCATTCTGCACTGTAACTGCCTGCTTCCTCATCCACATCATCCAACAGACTGTCGTTTCCATGAGGGTTGAGCTATTATAAACATTCCCATTATTTTTTTCATACTCATTACCAACACATCAGTACACATTCAGTTAGAATCCTTTTGAAAATAACAAAGAAAATAAATGAGAATAAAATAAGATCAGTTTAACATGTAAGAATATTGTAAGTATCTCATCATATTGGACTGCATTTGTCTCCCTCTTTTTTACCCTAACAGGAGAGGTATTTGTGTTTACAACTCTCTAATATCCTGGGTTTTGTTTTCCTGTTTTAACCCATAGGTGTTACCACCTACTAATATCCCGCTACTGCTAAGCCACTTCAGTCGTGTCCGACTCTGTGCGATCCCATAGGCTCCCCCATCCCTGGGATTCTCCAGGCAATAACACTGGAGTGGGTTGCCATTTCCTTCTCCAATGCATGAAAGTGAAAAGTGAAAGGGAAGTCGCTCGGTCGTGTCTGCCTCTTCACGACCCCATGGACTGCAGCCCACCAGGCTCCTCTGTCCATGGGATTCTCCAGGCAAGAGTACTGGAGTGGGGTGCCATTGCCTTCTCCCACTAACATCCTAGGTTCCCTTTTATATTTGGACATTTCACTTTCATCTCAGTACTGTTGACAGAATTAGGTAGAGCTGTACACATTTCCTTCTTCATATTTACTCGTAGAATTTGTACAATTGTAACATTTACTTTTTCTCCCAAAGCTGAATGCTGGCAATGCTGAGATGTGAGGATAGGCTCAAATGACATACAGCTTAGAGAAATCTAAGAGACTGGACTGTCCTATTGCACCTTAATGTGATGCTGCCTCCCTTCTGTTGATGGTAGATTTTGTAATCTACTGTATGTATATTAATATCCAAAAAGTACTTAGAAAAGAATCAGGCATATAGTGAGGGCTAGATAAGTGTAATATATCATTCATGTTATCACAGTCACCTGGGTAAATTCTCACAACTTATGAAAGGAGATGGGCTGTCCCAGCCAGACAAGACTCTCATTGATCTCTTGTTTAGTACTCTCCACCTCTGTATGAAATAAGTTTCCAAAGTTGTAAAAAAAAATACAATAGTAAAAGCTAGAGGCAAAATGGCTAAAGAACAGGTAGGCTTCTGTTGTCAACGCAACAGCTGTCATTTAACTAGGGTTCACTAGGTGTGGCTATAACTTAGAGAACTTTAACAGGCAAGAGATGATCAGAGTGGGTTCCCACTGCAGGCAGTGCAAGAAGTCCAGGCAGGTGGACAGGCAGCAGCCCAGAGCCCAATAGAACCATCAGGAAGGAAGCACAGAGCATCAGGGAAGTCAGCAGAAGACAGTAAAGCAGACAACCTGGCTGAGGTGATGGATGCTGAGATAGTCATGGAGTATTAATCAGGATTGTTGTCACACGGACTATAGACTTGGGTGACAGTCAGGATCACAGTTCTCAAGGAATTAGATCCGATAAGGAACCACACCATGGATAAAGACACATGAGAATAATCCAGGTGCCCAGAAACTGACACTGACACATAAACCAGGAGCTTAGACCTAAACAATGAAGAAAAGTCCTGATTGGAGTTTGTAATTAAAGAAGAGATAGCAGTAGGCTGACTTCCTGATGAACCGATAACCGAAGATTCTTTAGGTTTCTTTAACTGCAGATAAGACTGGTGAGGAATTGATCCAAGCTATGGGCAGCTAAAAGGACTTGAAGACTAAGAGGAAAGCAGGCTACATTTTATCTCCCATCCTTTCAAATCATGACCTTGGGTAAAGAATATGTGTTGTCATATGAGCCAAACAGCTTAGACCTCTCAGGGAGTTATCATAAGAACCTCACACAAACAAAGATGTTTTATAACTGCTTAGCAAAAAATTTTTACTTTCTTCTACTCGTTTTCATTTGTCAAATCTCCTCATCTACATAAATCTAAAAATCTTCAGGCTATCACTTTAAAACTCAATGTTAATATGCCCTCATTAAGGAAGCAATTTAGTTAACTAATGTCATTATATTACTGAACAATCTAACCAATTTGACAGATTTTTCATAACCACCCAGTGGGATCTAGACTCCCTGGTAATTTCCAACAGACATGCTGATAGAGGGAAAAAAACAAATTTTATCAATACTGTCACTTTGAAAATCTCAATTTCTGGAAACTAGAATTAAAAACCTCATCCCTTCACAGACTCTACCCTTCAACTGGACAAAAGAAATCTCAAGATGACTCAAACTTTATGCAATCCCTTTAACTCTAAATGTAAAACTCTCCACTTGCAAGAACTCCTTGCCACTTACAAGCCATTAAACAGAAAAGGCAGAAATAATTTAAGTGCCATTATTCTTTTAATTTAGAAGTTTAGCATTAGCTATACTTATTCATACTTAAAGCAGCTCTGGGATGACACCAGTAATAGAAGCTTTTGTTTTTATTTCATAGATGAATAAATTAAAGAGGAATTAAATGAAATCTAACAAAAGAATAAAGCTGTGCCTGTAGCAAAATGCTTTAGGAAACAAAAGCAACCAGATGAGTGATTCAGACCCGGAACCACACCCACTAATGAACTCCTGCTGGGAAGCCGGCTTGACTATAGAAGCTCGGTTAGTTCTGGAGTTAATGCCTTTTCCTTAACGGCCTACCCCTTTATTTGTCAGCAACTCAAAATATAAGATATAAGGAAAAAAACGAACCTGACATTTAAGGAATGTGGTTAAAATGAATTATGGAAGAACAGTGTACAAAAATAAAGTAAGCTACCTTCAGAGGCAAAAAAAAGAAAGAAAAAAATAATCCTCATGCTTATAGTTTTTCAGAATGACAGAAAGCTAATCATATTTATATCTGTGGGATGTAAAATATTGGGGGATTTAGCAATTAGATGTGCCGAGGTTTTATAATCAATTTAAAATCTGTCTTCTTACTGTTCTGAGACAATTAGAATGTATATACTGTCATTAGGTGCTGAATAAAAGTCAAACACCTTGATAACTATCCCAAATGGTGCCTTTGTAATAAGTATTTGCTCACTTAATAATAATCACCATCAGCTGACACCATTCAATAAACATCTGCTGAATAAACGTATTCCACATATGAATGCATACAGACAGGTAGCTTTGAAGAATTTTGAAAAATGAAGAAATATCTTCTAATAAAGTTACAAAAAGATTCATGCTAAATTTAAAAGAATGTTAGTCTTTTTTAATTTAGAAAAGAGGATCTAGCATGTAGTCAGCATTCAATAAATGATCTTTATTTGATGCATTATTTTTTGATAAGGAAAATGAAGAAACTAAGATTGTTTTATATGAGAATTCTTGCTTACAAGTCCTGGAATACATATTTTAGCTCACTAGAAGCTTTTGGTTTCTGAAATATGATGAGCTCTGCATAGCCCTCACACAGAACTCCAGAAGTCAATGCCATAGTGAGAAAGGACAACCACAGAAAACAAGGAAAAATAAAAACAGGTGGAGTTTAGATCGACTATTGTTATTAATCAATATAGAACAGGGCTTGAAATATTTACAATATTTATAATACCAGGGGCTCCCTGTTTTTCCATAGACAATGTAACAATAGTAGTAATGTTGTGTGGACATACGATATTTTTGCCTGGCTACAATCCCTTCATTTAGGAAGCCTTGCTTCCTCAATTTCATTCTCACCTCCTTGCCTCAAGAGCAGACATTTGACACAGGGCTGGCCATTCCACATAACAACATTTTTTGGTAATATTTGTTCCAATTGGCAAGTCCTTCATATTGGATTAAGAATTTGATATATCTTGATATGAGTTATTAAATATAATAGTTATTTTTCTAACAAGAGGTTTAGCTGGAAGAAAATGACCATGTCTGGCATCTTCTCTGATATTTGGAGAGACATTCAGTCTGTGGAATAAAGTCAAATAAACATGGGACAGGGGGAAAGGAATTAGAGAAGAAAGGAGAGAGGCATAAAAGGGAGAAGGAGAAGTGGTGAGGGAATGAGAGAGGGAAAAGAATGAGAATGAACGAGAATGAATGAATGTGTCCTGAGGAAACTAAGACCTAGTTCTACTTCCTAAGCATCAGCTACTTGCTCCTCTATCTCTGATTCCAATGAGTTAAACCAAATTAATTTCCTCTCAGGTCAATGTTCCAGTGCACTCCCTCCTCTGCTTAAGTTAATTTGAGTTGAAAGTCTTTCACTTACAACTAGGGGGAAAAAAAAAAAAAACAACACTCAATAAAGATTACTTCTTGCTGAGTGTATTAATCTCAGAGTTATATCTTCCCATTTTTGCTCTTCTAAGTTTCACCACCTATGAAAATAATTTTCTACATTAAATTTCCTCTCTTTGAAACAGTACTCTATCTGTACTCCTGGCTGGACCCCATCTGATATAGTATCTGAAACTGGAGCTTGGGAAAGTGGTCTTAGAAACATACCTTTTATAACTGTCAACACAGAGATGGCAAATGAAGCTACTGAGTTGGGTGACATTCCTCAGAAAGAACATGGAAAATAACATTCAGGTGGAGAGATAATTTTAAAATAGCAAAATCACTGGTGGCTCGTTGGATGGAGTAACAGGTTTCTTTTCATCTTGAATTCACATTGATTTTGGCCTAAAGAATGTCCAAGACCACAGGCAGAACTATTTGATGAATGATCGAGTGGATGTGGTCTTAATCTATATAAGGCCTTGTAGCACATGGTCCAGTAAAGAAGAGAAGCTAAGATTGATTAAGACTGAGATTGAGGTAATTCACCAGGTGGCACTAGCGGTAAAGAACCCACCTGCCAGTGCAGGAGACATAAAACCATGGGTTGGATACCTGGTCAGGAAGATCCCCTGGAGGAGGGCCTGGCAACCTACTCCAGTATTTTTGCCTGGAGAATCCTATGGACAGAGGACCGAGGAAGGCTGCAAGTCCATGGGGTTGAAAAGAGTTGGACATGACTGAGTAACTTAGCATGCCCGGACACATACGTGGTGGTAAGGCTGTCCTTAAACCACCTTCTACACCTCCCTAGGTCTAAATGCTTATCTGTAAAAAGACTTAAATAATAATACAACCATATGCTATTTTGAACAATTTATATGATGTGATGTATGAAAAAAGTCAGTCTCACGATAAATGATCAGTCCAAAGCAGCTGCTATTGTTGTTAATAATGCTGTAACATAAAAAAAATTGTCAGACTAAAATTTTTCCTATGTAGACATCATACACACACACACACACACACACACACACACACGTATATGTATATATATAAACACACACATTTTATATATAATTTTATTTACTGTTAGGTTAGTTTCCAATTAAAAACAAACTGAACTAAATGATATTATGAGAGCTTAGAATAAATAAAATCCCAAATCCTTTGGATAAGCTAAGTTTGCTGCCAAATGAACTGTTTCTGATCTCTGTCTCTCATATCTTTGGCTATTTCACAGTTCTTATACTGTTCGCTCTCTGCTTCAATGTATTCCAAGATGCTGTCAGAAAGAAGCTAATTGGTCATGTTAACATCCACTCTTACTCCTGGCTCTCAAAGCTTCAGCCACTGCGGCCTAATACAATACAGTACTTTGGATCTTAACGGATACAGAATTACATGGTCTGCTCATTTCTGAGAAATGGCTCCGTAAACTGGCATCGTGGTGGTAGAATCTCTTCAACAAAATATTTACCTCACTTATATGTTTGAAAGATTGATCTCTCCTTGACACAGATGCACTTGTGTTCAAGTTTGCTGGTCAGATCTAAATTTTACATCTGGATGTAAAATTCAAAGCTGTCACACTGAATTCGATTTTTTATTAACAATCTGAATAAATAAGTCTAAATAAAATCTTTTCTTGGACACAAATCCCAAACAAACAAATTTAACATGCTGATTCCATATCTGTGGTCAAAAGGAAAGCAAATACCCAGGATTGATGGTCAGTCATTAATACCAAATGCCACTGAAACCAGATCAGCTCATCCCAATTTGGAGAGTTTTCTAAATTTGATTAAGCAAAACTAAATATGATTAAAATGAACAAATATTGGATTTCATTCACCCACATCTGTTCAGTTTTAACATTTTCTCTTGGCTCGCCACTCCAATCCCCTCAAATAGCCCCAGGTAACTACAGGTATTTAAGACGGTAGAATTTGCTCGGTGTGTATGTGTGCTCCCCTGAAACTGGGTCCAGGTCCCGACATAACATGTCCAACTGCTACAGCTGCAGTAACGAAACATCCACAGGGACAAACAAGCATGTGAGCATATACTGTGGGTCTATATGCAACAACCTATACATAAAACATTCAAGAAGCTAAGCAGCACATTATAGCCTAAAGGCACAGCAAATTTTTAAAAGATGTAAAATACTGTATAGCACTTTGTCCCAGGAAAATGAGATCAAATCTCCTTTCTCCTGTTCTATTACAGCAGGAACTATTCTCTTGTTCCCTC